>NC_089597.1:47840320-48005600 GCF_019320115.1 Miscanthus floridulus
AAATCCGTAAGCACACAGATACCGCTATAGCTTTCGCCCAGAGGTATTCCAAGTATCGTATCCATAGGAAAACGTGTGAGGTTAACTATGGTCCAACTTAACCCATAGTAGCAACAAGACTTAAGAAAGTCAGGATTGTAGAGGAGACTGCTAAGGTCTTATAGTTCTAAACTCGATAATCTATGTCTTCTATTGTTCAACTGGATATATTACTAAGGGAAACACAAACATAGTATGTTTCCTATAATAACTAAATCCTGCTAGTCCTACAAATGGGAGGTGGACTATAGAGGATTCAATAAGGCTATAAGAGTCATCCTCGTGAGCTACCACTGATTTGGAATGTAGGGTACATCCACGAGTTACCCGAGTCTAAGCACCATGCTTACAATACGAATAATACTTTAACCTAAGGCCAATAGATTAAAGCACTCAAAAGAGACTCGCAAACCAGAAGAACAATATAAACACGTTACTTACTTAAATTAGAAGTTGATTACCAGAGAAATCTCAGACATAAGGTTGACTTCCGCTAAGGTACAAGCCATAGAGAGAGCACCGATAGGCCGACACCTCCTCCAAACTCTTCCCTCACTGTCCATCTCTCTATTTCTAAAGACTAGGTCCTATGGAGGTCTAATCTTCTCTTGATAGCTAGCTCTCATCCTCATGAGGAGAATATGAATTAGGGCTTTAGGATCTCAACTGGATCTCTGAGGATCTCTGAGGATCTGATGAGGGAGGGGGTAGGGGCTGGTATATATAGCCCTAAGGGTCCAACATGAGCCCTTGGATCAAACTGACAATGAGCAATGGATTAGATCTAATCCTTAAGGCGGTGGAAGATTCCACGTCGAAGGGGACAGCAATTGGGCTCCGCACTGGGCTAGGCGGCCTCCCTAGTGGGCTGGTCGGCCCACTATCATGGCCAATTGGCCCAAGCTTCAGTGATTTACCTTTTCGACCCTTCCAGATCCTTCCCACATTGATGCCATGACAGAATTCCATAATTTTCTTTGATAATTAGGTCCTCCTCGGTGGTTTTCTAGATAAACCCTGCTAAAAACTTAGATTCACCAAAACTCATGGAATTTATTAGTTTAAACCCCTAAAGCTTCATTGGTGATTATATTTATGTCCTTATCCATGTTCAATTGACGGTTTATATTGGTTGTTAACTACCATCAACAATTCCCCCAAGCTTAACCTCTGTTAGTCCCTTAGTAAAGCTAAACTAAGCAATGAATCAGGAGTTGCTACTATGCTTTCATGCCTCAAAAGTACACATGTGTTCAATCAAAAATTCTCCTCTAGAATAGAATAAATTGATCTGACTTTCAAACTTACCCATATTACCTTCAACCATGGGGCTTCTCAGCCTTCACTTGGGTCTTGAGCAATTGAAAGACTGAACAATCAAGTCAAGCACTATGTCTCAAGTTTGTTGTTCCACCATTATTTTGGAGTTTTTATAGGTTTTCAAAATAAAACTCAGAGATTCCATTGTATGACACTCTCAAGTCTCTCAATATATGTGGTATATTAAAAAGGCAATAACGATGTTATGCCTTTTTCTCTTCCTACCACTAAGGCTTATGTGTTCATAGGTAGGGAGAAAACTAGGGCATACTTGCAATACATATATTGTAAAGTCAAACAACGGATCCAAAGAGAGTTAAGTCATACAATCAAATCAAGATGTGCATGTGTGTGGATATATGGTGGATATATATGGTGGCTAACATAATTCTACTATGCTCCTTGAAAACATATCACTCTTTTTGAAACTTAGAAACATTTGCAAGAGAACAAGGGCTATCTTATTAATCTTTTTTTTAGGCGAGCATCTAAGTACGTATTGTTTTAAATATCTTGGACACTTGTCCATTTTTTCAACTCTCTTCTTTTTTTATGAATAACTTTTGCATAGCCCCATGCCTCTTTTCTTCAATAAAACTTTTGAGAGACAGCAACAAGAACTTGGAGCATTTATTTGGTGGATAGAAAACCTAACAAGCATATTTTTGGTGTGCGCTCCCAATGTAGGAGTAGAATATTTTTGGGTGGATCTTGATGGAAGGCATCTATCTGCGCCTACTCCTGTGTAGGAGTAGTGCATATTTGGGTGGTGTGTATGTGATCTTGATTTTAAGAGTATGGCAAACCTCTCATAAGGGTCAACAAAGCTTGACAGAACTCAATGCAAAAGCAAGCAACATATATGTGGAAGTTTTCCTAGCCTAAATAATATGTATGACTCTAGTGGGAATTCAAGCTTTGTCATACAAGGAACTCATCATATAGCATTTTTATGTTTTTTAAAGTTAAATCCCCAGAACTTTAGTGTCACTAGGAACAAGATAAACAACAACTCAGACCTTATCATATCATATCCATCAATTACCTAGACTTAGGTCAAGCATTCGCTATCTACGAGTTTCCAGTTCAGAGTAAATCGTTATATCAACTTAGTCTTATCCAAAACTCGAGAGAATTCAAGGCTAAAAGCTAGGTACTTAAAAGGAATTACAATGGAGCAACTATTCATCATTTCCATTTAAGAGATTATTCTGAGTCCTCTTTATTTTATTCAACTCTTAAAAACAGAAAACTAGACACATACTTTTTATTTTGTTTTCATAATTTAAAATCACACCTTACTATTATATATATAGCTAAGATAAATTTTTATTTTGTTTTAGTTTGTTATGCATCTTTTATTTCTTTTGCAAGCCACACGCGCCGCCGCTCCTTCTCCATTCCCCATCCACGCCGCCCTCTTCTCCCACTACTCTGCCCTCGAGCCCCATAGCACCACGTCGTCGGAGCCTTCAAGCAGCCACGCCGCACCCCTGTGCCCACGCCGTCATCGTCGTGCCCACGCGCGGGAGCACCGTCACAATCTCAGCGCTGAGCCCGCTTCGCCTCGGAGCAGCGCACCTGCGCTGTGATGACGCCACCATCAAGCCAGCATCGCGCCACCACGTCTGCAGCCATGACCTCACCGTGGACCATGTCGCCGCTCCCGCATCGAGCTGGCGTCGCCACCATCTGCCTCGACCTCGGTGAGCACCCAAAGCCTAGGACCCCATCTTTTCCCCTCCCACCGTTACTCAGGCTGAGCCCAGCCTTCGTGCCACAATCCTTCACTTCGCAGGGAAACAGTAGGCCTTGTAGCACCCTTCGCCATCCTCCATCCGCCACCGCACGTCTACCTCTGCTCTGCGCCTCGTCCACGGCCTCGTTACCGGTCGCTGCTCCAAGCCGATCCGCCACGCCGTGTTCCACCGCGCCGAGCACCTCGCCGTGACAGACAAGCCTTGCCTTTTCTCGTCGCAGACGCCATCGTCCTCCCTGCCTATGATGTCCTGTCCTCACCGTGCGGCTGCACGACCAGCGTGGCCATGGCATCGACATGCCATGGCCATGACCGCGTTGCCATGAGCCACCGTCGCCTTCCTCTCCTTCGCCAAGCCACGCCAACCACGCCTCGCTGGCCTCTATGCCCCGTCTCTGTAGTACCCATCTCTAGGAGCTACACCATGTCGAGCTCCTCTACATGGTACCGCTCACCACTGTGAGGGCTTCGATAGGGCACGACACAGCGTTAACCGGCCACAGCAGAGCCCGTGGCCACGACCACCGATGTCGTCCTCGACCATGAAGCCAACCACGACATGCCCCTACTTTGACACGGAACCACGACCGGAGCTATGACCTTGACCTTATCGGCCTCGCTGCCCTGCTACACCATGTTGGAGCGCCACCACTAGGCCATGGCTATGCCAAGCCTCAACCCCGTCTTGGCCACGACAAGCATAAGCGCATACTGCAATGCCTCGTCTTCACTGAATCCATGCTACCACAATGTTGTGCTCTATCTCCTCGTTCGAGCAGTGGACGCATACATGGTCGCCGTCCCGCAGCACCTCCCCACTAATCCGTGCCTTGCCCAAATAGCCGGTGAGCCACCAACGCCTAAAACCCTTGCCTTTCTTTTCCATGTTCTTTTTGTACTTGTTGACCTTGATCATCAATATCATTTATCTACATTGTTATTTGATCTATCAATATCCATTGCCTATACATGATCATGATCTTTATTTATTCTATGCCTGTGCCATGCCTTTGCCGCTAGTCTACTTCTTTGTTCCATTTCCCTTCATGCCGATCTATCTATTACGCGTGTCTATCTCTTGTACCTCGAATTATTTTCCAAGTGCTTCGATTAGGTGATACATCTTCGTCGCCCGATCACTCAAATGAGCCGAAGCCATTAGATGATCACCGGTGCGACCAACTACAAGCTCTACTAAGATCACGATACCGAGCAACATGGGTCACGTTCTCCCACTTCAACAAACCTCGATGAGCCACCACCGTGCCCCTCTTTTTAAATCCCGACATTGCTTACCAGCCATGGCGTTCCAACAGTGGAACGCGTAGACCGAGGCCACCTCCACCCTTTGGACACACAAGCACACACACACATGACTAACCCAAGCCAAATCGAACCACCGGAGTCCAAGAACACCGGTGTGGTTGCCGACCACCATTGAAGCATTCTCTAAAGCCATGTCTCGTCCACCGTGAACCACGCTCGATTGAGTCAAGCCTTGATCACCATCTCTGACGTTATGATGGAGCTCTACCACTCCTAGACATGCCCACACTCACTAGCATGAGACCAGACTTGGCCAAATAGATCCATGGTGTAGGAGACGCCAGAAAGGACTTGTCGCCTATAAAACCCGTCGTGGCCAAGCCATGCCACGACGAAGAGTTACCATGACCTCATCATGAGCCCCGAAGCCGTAATTGGACCACGTGGTATTGATCGCCGCATCATGGACTGTAGGTTTCCTTTCTTTGGTTGCCCTGATGGTTCCATGGAACCCTGTGTCCGTGGTTCACCACTGTTCCGGCTACCCGAGTCACGAGAACATGCTGTCGAAATCTATCGAGACCACTGTTGCCGAGACCACCATTGCCGAGACCACCGTTGCTGAGAGCACCGTTGCCGAGACCACCATTGCCAAGACCACATGGCCTCGCTGGCCAAGACCACCATGGCCTCGCTGGCCGAGGCCACCATGGCCTCGCTTGCCGAGACCACCATGACCCTGTCTACCGCAAGTCGTACCCTCTAGACCATGAACCCTAGTCGTATGACTTATCAAGACCATGGAAAGCCCCATCTTGCATCTTTCCATATATGCATATCTACCTCATTGGGCCCTATTCTTACGACCTGTCTGTCCATGACTGTCTTACAGGATCTATCCATCACCTAGCTATGGAATGTGCTACTCTGCAGTCATGTCGAGTTGCTACATCTTTCGGTCATGTTTGGTTCTTATCGCTGGTTGTTGGTATTATTGCCTGTGTGCCGAGCCTTCGAGCCGGCTGAGGGATCGTACCTCGTTCGGGCATTACGATTGCGGGATCCATCTTGCCATGACCATGATGCCAAGTGTAACTCAACCCATCGCTTTTTAGTTGGCTTCAAAGTACCATGAGTGTTAGCTCCTGCCTTCGGCCCTAGAACATGGTCGTGATGGATTCAATGTCGATACTAACATCGATGCGGATATCACCCACACGCCTTGAGCCCTCCATGACCAAGTCCTGTGGGAGATGACCTAGAGATAACAATCATGGAACGATGGGTGCCAACCCATTGGTATAGCTTGTGGCCGCGAGTTCTCCTCGCCATGACCATGGAGCTACGCCACTCTTTTACTTTTACTTGCCTCTTTGTGCACAAACCCCCATATGCTTGTACCTTATATGACCATCGCATTTCCTTGATTCCCATGGTGACAACCACACCGCTATGAATTAGAGAGATGTCTTAGTGCCAATGCACCTAAGTCGGGTACCCTATGAGTGGTTTGCGCACTTGTACTCTTTAGTGAGTCGCTCCTTCCGATGCCCTATCTTCTGTCATGGCGTGTGTGTTGGAAGGAGCAGACCTCAGTTCCTTACTGTTATTGCCCTATTAGCCGCTCTGTTCGATCCCGCCATGTCCATGGTGATTGGATCAAAGACCGGACTATCTCTTTTTAGCTAGCGAAGCTATAGTCTATGTCGTACCTTGAACCCATGCGTGTCGACCCGATCGACCGTCTAAAACCATCTTCCTAAAGATGTGTCTGAGAACATGACATGGATGTACCTAGCTAACCCCCGCTTCTTTTGTTTTGCTGAGCAACTCTCTTCTCGGCTCCCAACGTTATTATGTCGTGAGGATCGAGAGAACCCGCTGATGTCCAATCTCTTTGCGCTACCGCTTTCTACCATAGCGGGCGAGTCGAAGTACATTGGAGCCAAGTTACAATAGTGTTAATCATTCTTGTTTGCTACTCATGTCCAATTGTGACCTATGGGATAAGGCTATAAGAGCCGAACCCCGTTGTTCTTCTTTCTTGTGGCTTGACTTCCAATCCCCGTCAAGTCAATGACACGGGATCGAAAGATCGTGAGCCGTGGTGTTTGCTCTAGGTAAGCTCTGGCTTAAACCGTTTATCGTAAAGCCATACCGGCTTGGCCATGACTTAAGCTTGTGCTTAGCAAACCACCACTTGTGATTCTTGGCCCGAGGAAATCGGACAACCGTCGAGAGGGCTAAGCTGTGAATCTTTTAGTGTGCCGTTGGTATTATTGGGTCACCCTGCGTCTTGTCGTCTTTTCGAGTGTTGTGTGTTCTCTAGCTTTGCATGTCGCTTCACGAAGTAGCTAGCGATCGGATCAAGAGAACGGGAACGACGACAAGGACTGTGGACTAGAGTCGACTCAGGAGGAGACGACCCCACTGATTGAACACCAATAGATGGAGAATTGTACCACTACTACCTCTACATCGCAGGTGTCATGGCAGTACCCTCTTTTAGAGAATCCTATTAGACATTGCATAATATCTAGAACTGCTAGCGCTTTATAATTATTCCTTTGCTAGTACTTTGATGCATGCTACTACCTGAGCCATTATTACCCTGATGCAACCCACTCTACCACGTCACCCTGCTTTGCGCATTCGCTCGCTTATATATGCTTACTTGCCTGCTTGCTTGCATATTACACCACTATACTTATTATTAACTCCACTTCGCATTATATCAGGGATATGATGCTGGTGGTGAACCCCCTGGGAATGGTTTGGCTATGGGTGCCGGACTAGGTGGTGTGAGAGCATGCTGCGTGTGTGCCTTGGGTGCATGGAGAGTGAGGGTTGTGTCGACCGAGCTGGAATAACGGCGAGCCTGAGGCAAGTCTTGCCATGTGGTGCTACCTGGGCACTTGGATATGGGATACCTGTGGTGGGTAAATGGTAATTGGAGGTGGCCTTGGGTGTGAACCTCGGAGAGGTGGAGCCCGGGGTAGAGGTGCTGTGGTGGCATGTAAAATGGAAACCCTGATGGAGACATTCTGGCTTGGTCAATCCCTAAGGACTTACTAGTACTCAGACTCACCGGGAATCCTTTACATCCCACTCGCCCTATATGGTGCAGGACGGTCGGACTACTTGGTAGAACAATGCCACTACTGCTAGGCGAATGTGTGCAAGGAGGTATGGGGCGCGCGGTTTCCCCCACACCATTCCGAGACTTTAGGAGGCCTTGTGGACCTGGCTCTTGACATCCGGAGGGCCTCGGCTCTGTCTACGACTCACAGTATCAGCCATCCCAGACTAGACTTGGGATGTTCTAGGGCTGAGAGGTAGGGTGGCATCGTTCTAGGCTAGCAAGCGGCCGGAATCTGCCTAGATGGGGCACCATCGAGGATGGCTATCTTGTGGGTATGTAAAACATCTACAGAGTGTTTGGTTGATCAATCGATACATATGCCGACTTGTCGGCTATGGACCTTTCTTGGGTTTCACTTAAACTAGATAGGAGATGAGTCCTTCTTTTCTCCCTCCAGGGATGGGATATTTTCTGGCCGTGAGCCAGGGGCTGCGGGCCGTTGAGGCAAGTGCCGAGAGGGAGTCGGCCTGTCGACCTGAGTGTGTGAGATGAGATGTGGTGATGGTGGTGTGGTTATGGTTGGGATGGGTTGGTGGATGGATATGGGTGGATGTGGATGTGGGTGGCTGGGAATGTGTTAAAAACTAGATATTATTATTACATTACTACTGTTACTTACTTCTCATGCGCTAAGGATGCAAACCACAGCCAAATGTTAGGATCGCCAGATCCCCTTGTTTTATCTTTTCCACTAAAGCTCATCGGTGCTGACCATGGCCTGCACACTTCTGGCGGTGTGCAGATTTTTCCTCCTTCTCAGAGATGCTGACTTTAGAAGGATTAGGAGGTCTCATGCCTACGCTCAAGTTTGGTTCAGAAATGGAATCTACGCTGCACTACGCCAACTCTAATGATGCCCATGAAGGAGGAGCCTTCACTCGATAGTCTTCCGCTAGATTAACTCTGTAATAGGTGTGTTCCCCAGTGATGTAATATCTTGTATTCATATAATCTTACGATGTATGATTGTGATATCGACTGATATATGATAATATGATGGAACCAATTGTTGGTTTCATCATATTGTAATTCATTTTGTGGATTTTCCCTTCGTGGAAAATTGAGGATGTTTCAAAGGCAATATCCGCTGGTAGTATGGCTTCTGAGCCATATACCAAGAAATATGGAGATACCCCAGTGCTACGACTAGCTTGAGTGCGCAGTCCCTAGACTACAGCTGGTAGCTCCTCGAGCCATCTGCCCGAATGCTTTTCTTCTTTCTGATATAGCCTCTTTTTGAGGGCATCAAGGATCATGCCGTTCGCCCGTTAGACCTGGCCATTGGCTCTAGGATGGGCAATGGAGATGTACTTGACAGAGATGCATTGGTCTTCGCAGAAGTCCCAAAAGTGATGACCAGTAAACGTAGTTCCGAGGTCGATGATGATGCTGTTCGGGAGACCAAATCTGTGGATGATATCTTTGAAGAGCTTGATAGCTTTCTTTGCAGTAGCCGAGACGAGTAGTTCATACTCGATCCACTTGGAGAACATGTCGATGGCGATGTATACATACCAGAAACCACCTGGCACTGGCTTGAAAGGCCCAATCATATCCAGTCCCTAGCATGCAAAGGGCCAGGAAGCTGGGATGGTCTGCAGCTCTTGTGCTGGCATGTGTATCTGCTTGGTGAAAAATTGACATCCTTCACAACGTCGGACGAGGTCTTCTGCATCGGAGATGGTCGTGGGCCAATAAAAACTAGCTCAAAAAGCTTTGCCGACCAGTGTTCTTGAGGCCACGTGGTTGCCGCAGGAACCAGAGTGAATTTTGAGAAGTAGCTTCACTCCGTCTTCTTGGGTGATGCATTTTTGCAGTATCCCTTCCTTAACACTTTTCCCCATCAAGTTGCCGTCCACCAGCACATAATGCTTGCTTCGATGGATGAGGCGTTCGGTTTCAGTCTTATCGGCGGGTACTTCGGCACTGGAGAGGTACTTGATGAACTGTTCCCTCGGTGGCCGGCAAAGGTACCATAAGTAACAGCTGTTCGGCGGGGGGAACTTCCTGAATTTCCTTATCTTCCTTAATGGATGGCGCTAGAAGATCTTGAACGAAGACCCCTGGTGGAATCATAGCGCGAGAGGAGCCTAACTTGGATAGGTGATTGGTGAGCTGATTTTGATCGCGTACCATGTGGTGGTACTCGATACCATAGAACTTCCCTTCAAGCTTCCTGATTTCGACGCAATATGCATCCATCTTCTTGCTGGAGCAAGACTAGTCTTTGTTGAGCTAGTTGATGACCAGCGCGGAGTCCCCATATACCATGAGGCATTTGACGCCAAGCTCAATGGCTATACGGAGCCTATGGAGACATGCTTCATATTCGGCAGCGTTATTGGAGGCCGGAAAGTGTATCCGGAGAACGTATCAGAGCTTATCCTTGGTCGGCATAATGAAAAGAATGCCCACACCAGCACCATTGATGTTAAGGGCGCCATCAAAGTTCATCACCCAGTGCTCGGGGCAGGTGGCGGCAATGGGCTCTTGGATCTTGGTCCACTCAGCGATGAAATCAGCAAGCGCCTAAGACTTAATGGTAGGCCTACTTCTAAATTCAATGGAGTAAGTGCCAAGCTCGACAACCCACTTGATGATATGGCCATTGGCCTCTTTGTTGTGGAGGATGTCCCCTAGAGGGAACTCAGTGACCACGGTGATCTTGTAATGCTCGAAGTAGTGACAGAGCTTGCATGAAGTAATCAAGACGGCGTACATCAGCTTCTAGACCTGATGATAACGAGTCTTAGGCTCGTTAAGAACCTCACTGATGAAATATACCGGACATTGCATCTTATAGGCGTGCCTGACCTCCTCACGTTCGACCACAATGGTTGTGCTGACGACACGAGAAGTAGCGGCGATATAGATTAGGAGAGTTTCATCTGGCCATGGTGCCATCATGATCGGAGGCTTTGTTGGGAACAACTTAAGCTGCTCGAAGGTTGTGTCTGCCTCTTCTGACTAGGAAAAACACTCGGAGGCCTTGAGGAGTTTGAAGAACGGTAGCCCTTTTTCACCGAGGCGCGATATGAAGCGGCTTAAAGCAGCCATGCAGCCTATAAGCTTCTGTATATCCTTGACGCATGTTGGCCATTTTATGTTGGTGATGGCGGAGACCTTGTCAGGATTGGGCTCAATGCCTTGTGCGCTGACAATGTAGCCCAGGAGTATATCGGATGGAACTCCAAAGATGCACTTTGAAGGGTTCAACTTCCATCAGTACCTTTTAAGGTTGGCAAATGTTTCTTCGAGGTCGGCGATAAGATCATCGGTGGTCTTGGACTTGATGACCACATCATCGATGTAAGCTTCAACATTGTAGCCGATCTGTTGATCGAGGCACATCTAGATAGCCCTTTGATAAGTCGCCCCGGTGTTCTTAAGTCTGAAGGATAGGGTGGTGTAGCAATATGCACCGAAGGGCGTGATGAATGACATCTTGATCTAGTCTTCTTCCTTAAGGGAGATCTGATGAGAGCCGGAGTAACAATCAAGGAAGGAGAGCAGTTCGTAGCCGGTGGTGGAGTCTATGACCTTGTCTATCCGAGGCAGACCGAAGGGGTCTTTAGGGCAGTGTTTGTTAAGATCAGTGTAATCAATGCACATTCTCCATTCTTTATTCTTTTTTTGAATGAGAACAAGGTTTGCTAACCACTCAGGATGATACACTTGTTTTATGAATTTGGCAGCTAAAAGTCATTTTATTTCTACCCTAATAGCCTCCTTCTTGTCTAGCGCAATCGGCGAAGTTTCTTCTTGATTGGTTTGGCGGTTGGCGAGACATTCAAGGAGTGCTCGATCTTCTCCCGTCGTACCCCCGGCATGTCTATGGGTTTCCAAGCAAACACATTGGCGTTGGCACGTAGAAAGGAGACAAGCGCGCTTTCCTATTTGGGGTGAAGGTGAGCCCCAATCTTCATGGTCTTGGAGGGGTCGTCGAGGCCGAGGCCGACCTCCTTGATTCCGTTGGACTTAGCAGAGGCATGACGATGCTCTAGCTCTAGGATCTCCATGTTGTCGGCCAGCACTATTTTGGCTTTGGTGATCACGCTAGCCATCTAGATGGAGAGGTCGGTGGCTTCGGCGAGGACGAGACTCTCTGTCTCATAGGCGTAGGCGATGAAGAGGTTGGCCCACGGGGCCAGAACTCCTGCTGGCGAAGGCATCTTCAGCACCAGATATGCGTAGTGTGGTGCATCCATGAACTTGGCCAGAGCTGGCCGACCAAGTATGGCGTGGTAGGCGGTGTTGAAGTCAGCGACGTAAAAGTTGATGTGTTCGACGCGGTAGTTGCTTGCCATGCCAAACTGTACTGGTAGGGTGATTTCTCCAAGCAGTTTAGAGGCCCTACCGGGTACCACACCCCAAAAGGAGGAGTTAGAGGGTGTGAGATATGATAACCCAAGGCCCAGCTCCTTTAGGGCACCGACAAAGAGGAGATTCAGAGCGCTCCCACCGTCGACGAGCACTTTTCTAAAAAGCACCTTCTAGACAGTTGTGTCGAGCTTGAGGGGGAAATGCCCTATGTAGGGAATGTCCTCCCACTAGTTGGCCCTGCTGAAGGTGATGGGGACCTTGAATCATGGGCGATAACTTGTGTTGGCGATGGCATCTTCTGTAGTGACAGCAAGCACCCGTCATGCGGCGAGCTTCCGTTCCCTTCTGCTATCGGTAGAAGCGAGGCCCCCGAAGATGGTGGCGACCACCTTGTCATGGTCCTAGAAGGTATTGTCATTGCCCCCAGGTGGTCGGCGGCCTTCGGCTCCATTGTTGGTGTCGTTGTCTAGCTTTTTGTCCTGGAACTCCTTAGCCAACCCGAGCCAGTTCTTCATCTTATGCTTGGTGTTCTTGTGGAGAGGGCATGGGCCGTCGAGGATCTTCTTATATTGCTCATCGTAGTTGTGCTTGGCCCGAGGTTCATAGATGGCGGTGATGATGTGGTCTGGTCGGCGGTGGCGATTTTGGCCAGGCTTGGGTCCTTCAAGCTAATCACGGCCGCTGTCACGATGGTAACTTCGGTCGTCGTAGCGGTGGTCGTTGTGGCATTGGTCGTTGGGGCGGTTGTCATAGTGGCATGTTGGGCAATGAGTGCCCGCATCCTCGTTGAAGCATACCTTGGCTTCCTCGGCATCGGCGTACTGGATGGCGGTCGTGATCATCTTGCCAATCCCTGTGGGCGGCTTGCGGTTGAACTTGGAGCGAAGCTCGCGGTGGTGGAGTCCTCGGATGAAGGCGGTGATGACCTCAGCTTCCATGATATTGGGAATAGAATTCCTCATCTCAGAAAAGCGTCAGATGTAGCTACGGAGGAGCTCGGACAGCTTCTGGTTGATACGATTCAGATCATGCTTAGTGCCTAGCCGAGTACACATAGCCATGTAATTATTGGTGGAGATTTTTTTTAGCTCTTCCCAGGATCCGATGGAGACCGGGGTAAGGCTTGTAAACCAGCTCATGGCAGCTGGCGTAAGCATGATGCGAAGATAGTTTGCCATGACACTGGTGTCTCCTCCGGCAGCGTGGACAACAGTGGCATAAGCCTGCAGCCACTGTGTCGGGTTCATCCTTCCTTCATAGGGCTCGACCCCAGTGATCTTAAAACCACGGGGCCACTGGAGTGTTTGAAGCACCCTTGTGAATGCTAGGGGCCCCTCGGGGTTATTGGCACCGTCGTCTATAGCGTTGCCGTTAGCGAGTGGCGCGAGAGCTGAGTCTGGGTTACCGTACTCTTGCTCGTACTCCTAGCGATGGCATACTTCATCTTCATGGCGACCGAAGCGGTGTTCGTCGATACGTCGTCGTGCATCTTGGAGATTGTTGAGGTGCACTCAGATGTCCTGGTCGACCTCCTGGTCGGGTTGGTGGTGATGTTCAATGCGGTCTCCCCTGGCTCCGCCCTGTAGGGGTTGCCTGTCGTCGTGGCGCTGGTCGGTGAAGCAACTTGGGCGGCGATCAGATCTTGTGGTGACTAATCGACGAATCAAGGTTGTGGAGTAGGAAGGTCTCTAATCCTGGTGGATCTCATTGACCTAACAATGCACCGCTTTGAGCATTACGGTGACCCTAGCGACCCCTGGTGTCTGCTAGAACCGGGCAAGCTCATTGGCGGCCATGGCCAGGTGGCGCTTGGAGTCTTGCAGACATCGTGGCCGTCAATGCAGAGAAACTCATCATCGAGGTTGCGCTGGAGCGGCCTTCCTTGCGAGTCAAGCTGTTGCTTGTCCATCGCAAGGGTAATCTCATTTGTTCGGCGTTGTGCATGGTTGATGTTCTGGTTCTCATGAGCGGCGCATTCCTCCTCGAATTTGCCATTCTGAGGGGGCTATTGATGCTAACGTTGAAGATTGCACCGCCACAGAACGGAGGGAGAGGAAGTTGCTCGATGAAGATTTCGACGAGGGTCTCCGTAGAGCCCTGGGACTCAGAGCCTAAATTCTCTTTTGGGATGGTCTGGAGGGATGCTCCAGAGCGTCGGCTGACATGGAGCATGTTGACACCCGGCAGGGGCTGGTTGGTGATCTGGTCGGCATGAGGATGGACGTCTCCCACCTGGTCGGCAAATTTGCCCCTTAGGGTGTCTTGGAAGGTGGCGGCGATGTTGGCGAGCCTGAAGGGCAGAGCCGCCACTCCTAGAGTTTTTCAAGCAGCCTCTGGCAGATCTGTATTGGAGGATGGTCGGTGCTAAACCAGAGTGTCCAGAGCTGATTCGGCGATGGAGAGGCAATCAGCGAGCTTCAAACCAACCTGATCGATGGATGCGATCAGATCATCATTGTTGATCTGCCTCCTCTAGTAGCGAGGAAGCGGGCAGTGAGTTGTTGATGAAGGTGACCTCAGAGGCGGTTCTGAGATCAGATCTGTAGTCACAGGTGTTGGGGTGATCGGCGTAGAATCGATCTACACCGGCTCAATGAGCTCTCCAACTCTGTCAGCGTTGGTGACCCACGTGATGGATCTGACCATGAAGATCTGGTTGGGCTACGGGAGGGATGAAGAGCCTGTGGAAAAAGCCATCTTGTTCGACAAGGAAACAGCACGCAATCCCCTACCTAGTGCGCCAACTGTCGACAGAATATCGTCAGTAGTACTCCAAGGGGTATCCCATAAAGGTAGATTGATCAATAGAGGAGCATGAGATCAAGAACAAGAAGGCAATAGAGACACACGAGTTAGACAGGTTTAGGCCGTCAGTATGACATAATACCCTACTCCTGTGGTCTATTAGTTTGTATTAGCTATCGTATGATATCACGTGAATTTGAAGGGGGTCCCTGTCCGCCTTATATAGTCTGGGGAGCAGGGTTACAAGTTGGTTAGATCTGAGAGATAACTGGAAAGTAACAACTGATTACAGGAATCTTAGGATCATACATATCCTAATAGATCTCATAGTATCTTCATGATATCTTCTCGGTGTCTTGCGGGAAGAGCCGAGCAGAGTCGTACCCTGCAAGGCTTCATCTTGTGGGCCGAGCTGCCCCTGAGGGCGTAGCCCATGTGGTCTGCCATGGGTATTCGGGGTCGTACCCCCCCATAGTAGTGTTTCTAGATCATCAACGTAGTTTGTCAGAAGATCAAAACCGGTCATACATTACCCTACATAAGATACACAAGTAGACAACACAAGGGTAAGCTTGTTTGAGTAGAGGTCAATGGTTATTTCGATCACATCAATAAGTATAAGTTTATCAATACTTCCTTTATCTAGCTACCATCCCCAGCAATGGTGCCAAAAATGTTTGTTGGTATTTATTAATGTGTCACTTGTTTGAGTACTTAGCTACCTATTGTAAACCTATACCTCCTAACTTTACTAGGTTGTCATCCCTAGTGATG
This sequence comes from Miscanthus floridulus, assembly GCF_019320115.1. Lineage (NCBI taxonomy): Eukaryota > Viridiplantae > Streptophyta > Magnoliopsida > Poales > Poaceae > Miscanthus > Miscanthus floridulus. Next base: position 47,855,689 of record NC_089597.1, read on the forward strand.
ATGTTAGAGACATGTGTTGGTACTACATAGCATTACTACTAGAATAACACTAAGCACTTCTTTATTAATTATGTGACTAAAGAGAATATATATAAATCTATAAATGAAAAGTGTCAGCAAGCGCACAGATAATAAACCATTATAGCATTTTACCCGAGAGTATTCCAGGTATCATTATTTATATTTTTACCACTGGGAAGGTCTAGCATGGACAAGTATTGATAACTTATACCATTGATGGAGAAATAAACCATAACCAATATTCGACTCATAACAGGGGTAAGTCATGGGATAAGAGATATGAAAAGTATTGATCAATAATAATGATAAATCACTCAGATTACTCCTTTCTATGGCATTAGCATGGTCAGGTAGAATATTAGAGGAATAATTCCTAAGTCATTCTTAATTATAAGTCAAAGCATACATTTGATTAGTGCAATTACACCTAGTAATCATAGCTAAGATCATCATCATATCTACACATAAGGGATATTACTAAGGAAGATTGAGGGCAGAGCTTGTTCTACCTTCGTAATCAGACCCTACGTGCACTTATATTCGGGGAGTGGACTACAAAGGGCTCAATGAGAGTGTTACATCCATGATCTACCACATGACCCAGAATATAGGGTGTATCCGTAGGTAAACAATGTATAAGCACCACGCTTACACAATGTCGACCACCCACCCCATGTACTTTAGAGTGAGCGCTATACGAACTTGTGCATAAACATAATGATAAACTAGCTATACTAAGTATATAATCAAAGTAGACCTTGAACATCATAATGAAGAACATGAATAAGATGAACACTGAGATTGTCATAAGAATTGTAACTAGCATATAAAAATAATGGAGAAATGAGAGAGAGAGGGGGGTACAAAGTTTATACCGAACCACGCTCTTGATAAGATCAGGAATCCAAGCGAAGTCCTGCTTGCCTCCCTCTAGATCTATACTAACTAGCTATGCTATAGAGGAGCTCTAAGGAGATTAGGGTTTCTATCTTCTCAAATGACTTGATGACTTCTGATTCCTAGGGGAGGCATGGGCTGAATTATATAGCCCTAAGGGTCCAACGTGAGCCCTTAGATCAAACTGACTTAAGCAATGGCCTAGATGCATCCTCAAAGGCCATGGGAGACCGCCATACAAAGCTGGCTAATAGGTGGGCCTAGGAGGGGTCGGGCGGCCCCACCTATCAGGGGGTGGCCCTCTGCTTTGGTGACATGGCTTCTAGGCTCTTCTAGAGTCTTTCGACGTAGGTACCACGGTGGAACTCCATATTTTCCTTTGACAATTAGGTCCTCCTTGGTGGTTTTCTGATTAAACCTTGCTGGAAACACAGATTTACCAAAACTCAGAATTTATTAGTTTAAACCCCTAAACCTTCATTGGTGATTACATTTATGCCCTTATACATGTTTAATTGACGGTTTATAATGTTTGTTAACTACCGTCAACAGTCGTTGTCCCTAAATTTTGTGAATTACTTCCATACTAATGAAAAGATGGTTTTGGGATTACTTTTAGCATAGAGACCATGTTTTATACAAGCATGGCTCAAGGCAAAGGGTACTTGCAGCAAAAGGCAAAGTGAATGAACATTGGTACTTACAGTGCTTTCATCTGCCTTCTTTGTACAAAGTTATTGGAGTTTGTCATGTGCCTTTCTTCATCTCTGATTTGAATTCATGTCATGACTTACCCAAATTGATTTGAGAGTTTTCTGTAAGGGTTAGTCTACAAAATATCCAGTGTCTACTAAAGCATACTATCGGCTCAAAAATCAACCTAGACACCACGTCTAATTTGATTTAGGAAGACATTTTAACCTAAGCACCACGCTTAATTTAAAAGCCTTTGGAAGTAAAATCAGCACGCCTTTTAGTTCAAGAATCAAACTAGGCACCGTATCTAATTTAGTTTAGGAAAACAGTTTAAACTAAGCACCATGCCTAATTTAAAAGGTGTATGAAAATACTTCAAAACCTATGCATACTAAAGTAACCAAAGGTAGCATAAAAGTATTGTAGAGATTTATTCAAATAGAGATGAAAGAGCATGATTGTTGTTTAGCAAATTTGAGCATGGCTTGAAGGTAGAGACAACCAAAATTAGCAACATGGCATAAGATTTTTCAGAGAAGCTCATCCCACTCACTTGAATTTTGCAAGGCAAAATCAAATTTAGATGGATGTGATTCAATGTTGCATGATGACGGGTTGGACATACCTGCGTTGTCATCCTTCATTCTTTTTGCTTCAAACCTAGAATGGTTAGTGACAAAAATACCCAAAGAAATATTTTCACAATTATATTTCTATGCTTATTTCACAAGGGCATTATAGCAAAAGGTGAAAGCTCATGTTATCTCCCAAAAGTGCTTGTTTTAGGACAAAAGCTCGTCCTTAGGAAACCTTCGAATTGCGTTTCTAAGTTGGTGAAGTGGCTTCCCCTCCAACACCAACCTTTGGGTGCCTATCTCAAGATTCATGCCAATGAGATTTGCAATATTTATGATAAACATATACATCTACAACCACCCTTTCAAAATCTTTATGAACAGGAAGTATGAGGGGGTTGAAGATCTCGTGTGCGATAGTAGAGAGACTAATTAATTCAGGAGATTTCTCATGTGAGCATGGATTTGATGAGATGCTCATGAAATAACTTCCATGCTCATTGATGCCATCTTCCTTTTCAATCTCTAAGGGTGATTCTTCATGGATGTCCATAGGTGAAAACATTATCTCCATTATTCCATGCCTATGACATTCATTGGACATTTTATTGTCTAAGATTTCCTTTGGATTGGTGACTCTCGAGTTGATCTTGCCCAAGGCCTCATCCATCCATTCAATGGCAATGACACATAAGTTCTTAATATCCTCCAGCCAATGTTGTTGCTCTTCTTGGTCTTCCTTATGGCCTTCATGATTCCTATGCTTTGGGTGTCTTGTTGGATCATGAGTCTCAGGAAAAAGAGCTTAACAGGAGTCTTTGGGGTCAAGGATGGGTTTAAATGAGTCATCTAATGTGGGCATAGAAGGGGAGAGGATAGGAATAGCTTCTAGATGACTCGGCTCTCCTTCTATAGCATCACTTGACATGTCACCCTTGAATTCTTCCCAATGTCTTACATGGGAATAAGGACGCTTTCTAAGAGATTCCTTCTTGAGAGGATTTGAATTATATTTGCTCGAAGGACTCTTGCGGAACTGGAAGTTTAGCTTTTTCCAAAATTAGCATAAAAAAGATTATCCTCACAAGAAATTTCAAAAGGTTGAATTTCTTCTTCTTTTGGAGGATTTATATTCTGGGGTATTGATGGTTCGAGATTGATAGCTAGATCTTGGGATTGGAGTGGTTCTGATTTGGCTATCAAAGCTTCTTCTTCCTGATCGAGAAATGATTCCTTCTCTTCCTCGGGGAGTTCATTATGAATGCTAGTGCAGGGAGTCTTTCTACTAATTCTATCAAGCATAGACATTGCTTCACTAGCAGACAAATGAAGGAAAGCTCCTCTAGAGGCTTGATCAAGGGATTACGCAGAATCCTTGCTAAGACTCATATAAAAATGTTGAAGGAGCATCGGGTCTGAAATAGCAAGGTCTGGGCCAGTGGTGATAAGACTATTTATACGTTCCCATGATGTACTAAGAGATTCATTTTCTAGTTGTCTAAAATTTAGAACCTCTTTTCGAAGGCTAACCACTTTAGAGATGGAAAAGAAATGTAAACAAAATTTAGAGCATAGTGTTTCCTAATCTCCTTGCATACTTCCTATGGTTTGACTATACCATTGTTTAGCTCTTCCCGTCAAAGAGAACGGAAACAATTTCTATCTTAAGGTCTTGTCAGACATGTCCACGATACGTATGCACGCACAGGTCTATTCAAAGTCCCATAGGTGCGAGTATGAATTTTTGCTGCCTTCTCCCGAGAAGGATTGTTCCCGAATTAATTTTATTAAACACAGGCGCAGCTCATAGTTAGGTGTTATGATAGGCTCTAAAGATTTTGGTGGCTTTAGGCTTGCGCACATGGGTTTAGCATATTGATATATAAGAGTGGAATTCACAATGAAAAGAATAAAAGAATTAAAGAAAATAAAAGATATAATGTACAAGGTTAAGCTAGGTTTGAAGTTTACTCAACAACCGTTTCTCCGGCAATGGCGCTAGAAAGCTTGTTGGTATTTATTAATGCACATAGATAAATACGCAAGGGCACGAATATCGCTATAGCTTTCACCTGGAAGTATTTCAAGTATAGTATCCATAGAGAAATGTGTGAGACTAACTACGTCTAACTGAACCCGGAGTAGCAACAAGACTTAAGATAACAGAAGTATAGAGGAGATCACAAAAGTCTTCTAGTCCTAATTTCGGTAAGCTATGTCTTCTATTGTTCAACTGGGGATACTACTAAGGAAAACATAGGCAGAGTATGTTTCCTATAGTAAATAAGTCCTGCTAGGCCTAGAAACAGGAGGTGAATTACAAAGGATTCAACGAGGCTATAAGAGTCACCCTCGCGAGCTACCACCGATCTGGAATATAGGGTACATACACAAGTAACCCGATCTAAGCACCACACTTACTCCTACAATTACTACTTTAACCTATAGCGTCCTAAAGATTAAAGCACTTAAAAAGTTGTGAACCTGATGACTAATATAAACACTATGCTTACTTGAATTAGAAGTTGATTACCAGAGAATCCTTAGAAGCAAGCTCAAGTAGAACTTGATTCCGCCAGGGTACAAGCCGTAGAGAGAGCACTGACAGGCCGGCACTTCCTCCAAACTCTTTCCTCACACTCTATCTCACTATTATTTAAGACTAGATCCTATGGATGACTAATCTTCTCTTATAGCTGGCTCTGATCCTGACGAGAAGAATATGAATTAGGGTTTCAGGATGGCTCCAGGAAGGGGGTAGGGGCTGCTATATATATAGGGGGATGGAGTAGGGGGCAAGGAACTGCCACATCATCAATCAACGTCAATTCCCTCGATCACCGTTGGATGCACCGACTATAAACAGCCTTAAATTAACGGTGTAGATCTTGGAAACGCATACGAGGCGGCGGAGGGCGAACGGGCTTTGGAGCAGACAGGCCGGCCGGCCCACTTCCGTGGCCTTTTGGCCTAATTTTCGGCGAGGTGTCCTCTGGTCTCCTCTAGAACCTACTAGAGTTGTTTATGCCGCAATTAAGCGCGATTAATTCTGACATCTAGGTCCACCTTGATGGTTTTCTGGATAAACCCTACAGAAAACACAGATTCACCAAAACTCATGAAATTTGTTAGTTTAAACCCCTAAACCTTTATTGGTGATTATTTTCATGCATTCTTCAAGTTATATTGATGGTTTATGATGGTTATTAACGACCGTCAACAACGTCTATACTCTTTGTCAGTGAAATGCTCATGAACACCTCTAGAAAAAGACCTGTTAGGAGAAGCACAATGAGGTTGTCTTAGGATCGCCTGGGCAACCTAGAAAATGTCAATAGATCTCATTGAGAAATGTGTTGAACAGCAGAGGGTTGAAAGAGATAAAATGGAGAAAAGTCGTAGTAGATTGATTTTTTGATGGATTGTGACGTATTATTCACCTCAATCGGTTGTGATTCTCTGATAAACATAGATGGGGTGGTCTTCATCCCAATAGAAAACCTTCTCAGAACATAAACTGCAAGTTTTTCACGAGATTAAAGAAGTTTGGATCGAATTTAGGAAGAAACAAACTCGGACAGGTTTATGTAGCCACGGCACCAACTTAGCAGGTTTCCAAAACAGTCTTTTTTTTAAGGGTTGGCCCAAATTGACCCGAATTTGATTCTTTTCGTTGGTTTACATATCGTGATCTGATCTATTATTTCAATGTATTTGCTATTTTAATTATGCTGCTATATCATGTTGGTGATGTTCGGTTTACCTAGGATGTTAGAGATTTGCAAGCTAGTATATGAGTTTGGCATGATTTATTTTCTAGAATTAATCATGAAGTTTTGTCTACTTATCTAACAGAAAGAAGGGTAGCAGAGAATTTAGCTTGAGTAATGAAAACAGCTATGGTTCCTATAGTCTACTAGCCGCCTTTAGATAGAGTTTTGAGAACGACTGATAATAATAGACAGACTTGCTTCCAGTGCGGTTAATTTCAAATCCTATCGCAAGCAATGATGTGTTTCCGAGATAGATATATATGCGTGTCGTGGGGTCATTAGTTGTTGACTTGCGAAAAGATTAAAGCAGGCGATTAGCGGTCGTGAAAATGCGCAACAGTGCAAGACGTACGTACCCCACTTGTGCGATTTGCCAATTGCCATATCACCGTGGAGAAAAACATGATGAAGATGCATGCATATATAGGCTTCTGTTTTTCTACTAGTTCAGGTTTCATACGTACGTACGCATGCGATACATACATGATTATGACAGGAGGCAGTTGTAGTTTGGTGGCAGTGATGCGCTTCGGAGCTGCGTGTCGGCGGACCATTTGGTGCTGACTGCTGACCTTGGTAGCAGGTATGTTTTGCGCAGTGCGCGATCATGTAGATGTAGGGGTGCCTTCGTCATGACACTCGTCCTGTGTATCCGCGCGCGATAGCCTTAACTGCTCTCCCGTAGATCGAGTACGTATGTATACACGCGAAAGTAAAGAGTAAACTCTAGCAGAAGGTCAAATGGCAGCTGTATACTATTTTTGGATGGCAGAGGCTGGAACTTTGTTCTATGATTCGCAACTCTTTCGGTTTTCCAAACACGAATGTCAAAGCATGTGTACTAATTAACCACAATTTTTTTTTAGCTATCTCTGATTATTGGTCGAAATATCAATACAAAATAGTTTTTTTATATCTAAGTTGTTATAAAAGTGGTTTTGCTTTTCTGAAACAACAAAAAAATATTTTCTAAAATACATAATTACCTTTTTTTAAAATGAGAAAAATGTGAAACCAGTACCAAAATCATTGTTAAGAGTTATGTGGATCTTATTTTTACTCGTGTTTCCTACACTACCACAGGAAGCAGCCTCTGTTACTACAACTCTTTTGTGAGTATAAGATACTATATTTTTATTTCAACATTTCATTTAATCTTGTATTAAATATACTTTAGCTACTAAATAAACTCAAATGAAAACAATTTCAACTACAGAGTTTTAAATCTTATCAAGCACTATAACTTTGATATAGAACATGAATTCACATCCGAGTTTGTTTAAAAATTTAAAAAAATTGGTATCTCAAAATATGTAAATTTAGAACAAACATTTGAGACTCTCAGATCAAGCAAAAAAATTATCAACAACAAACTTAGATCTGGTCAGCCACAACAAATTTTGTATTAACCATGTGAATATTCAAGATCATTTGGAAATTCTTAATTTTGAATTTCAAAATATAAAAATTTAAAACACATATTTTAGACTTTAAACTACTTCAGATAAAAAAAATAACTGCAAAGTTGTAGATTATACTGAGAACTATAGATTTGGTGTAGACCATTCAACATCCAAAGTTGATTAAAAGTTTTAAATTTTATATTTCAACATCCAAGAAATTAAAATAACATTTTGGGACTGTAAACAGCTTCAAATAAAAAAAATATCAACTATAAAGTTGTAGATCACATTAATAGCTAAAATTTTAATATAAAGTTTGGCGTTTGACGCTTGGCCCTACAAGTGATTTTGGTGCGTATGATTTTTAGGTTCACGCGAGTTCACTAAACACCAACAGGGGAGAAAATGTCACCAACAGGAAATGCATTTATTTCCTTGTGTGCAATACGTTAACCGAGAGGGAAATAAATTATTTCCCCGAGCAACAGGTTAATGTAATATTTTCCTGTCGGTGCATAGAAAACCAATAGGAAAATTCTGTTTTTTCACTTGTGAGGAGCGATGGAGAGTGAATCGATGTGTTGCGGCTAGGAGACGTTAGGCTGGAAGGCTTGAAAGTTAAAACCCACAGGAAAAAAACGTGGATTATTAGGAGAGAACGATAAATCAGTCACAACATTCCCTCTAATTAATTTGTGGACGTGGAATCGCCAACGCAGGTAGGCGCACTGGAATCCTGGCCCGTCCAATCAAGGGGCTACCAGGGGAATGGGGGCCCGATTTGAAGTTGCATATACTCTGTTCTAAAATAAGTGTCGTTCTCGGTTTTCAGAAAGTCCAATATTTTTAAATTTGAATATATATATAATATTAATATTTATAATACATAATTATTATCTTAGATAGATCATTGAATTTATTTGCATAATAAATTTATTTGGAGATACAAATGTTGTTGATGATGTTTACAAATCTAGACCCTGTTTGGATCCATTTGTCATGGCAAAAATTTAGCTGCTAAACTTTTACCGCTAAACTTTAGTCCAGCAGGGGATGTTTGATCCATGACAAAAGTTTAGTCGAACTTAGGAAAGTTTGACTGATATGAATATCATATCAACACTTCTAGAGAGAAATAGAGAGAAAAGCGGAAAAGGCACAAAATTCAGGTGGGAATAGCTGCATTACATTATTGCGGAGATGATGATGATGATAACTTAATAATGCGGCGTGGATAAGATAAACAAGGAACGCTTCATGATTGGCTATTTTAATTTCAATCGCACGCTCCGTATTGCGCGGTCGACCTTGTGTGACGCGCGATTGAATCCGGGCGCAACGTTGCTGGGACGAGCAGCCGAGTGTGCGGTGACTCGATTGTCTGTGAGCTTGTGTATCATGCTTGCGTTTTGGACATGTTTTCTATGGTATAATACCATTCCTCTTTATATATTGAAGGATCATAGCAATTGAGGAGTTCAACTTTCACTCATCAAAGAACCAATCTACTACCCTTTTACTTTTGTCATAACTTTTTCAACCTTTGCTGTTCGTCATGTTTCTCAACAAGATTTGATAACGTTCTAGTTGGTCTTGCCAACCTAGAACAATTTCATTGTGCCATTTCTCGACAGGTCTTCCTGCGAGGAGTTCAAGAGTCTATTAGATGAAGAACAAGTGACGAATCGGTCTGACCGACTAGCTGGTCAGTCTCACTGATTCTATCATGTTCTTGCTGCGTGCTAGGCCTAGCCCTTGCTAGTGACTTGGCGTCAACACTTTCTTTTGTGTGTTTCTCTGTTTGAATATATTTCAATATTTTTTTTATTAATGCATTCAAAAACTATATTGAAAACTTTCCGGCATTTTGAATTCACATAGGATGGCAAGTTTTACACGATCTTTCATTTTTATTATTCCTATATGTTTTATAGAATCTTGTGTTCCAGACCTAAATGTTGATTAAAACAAACAAAATATTTGATTTATTTTTTATAGATCAAACTATGCTTTTGTAAGACTGGATGGCGTGGAGGGGTAAAGTATGGCGTGTATATAAATATAAATATACATACCTATATGAGTAACTAGGTCTGTACTATATAATTATAAAAAAATACATATATGTTGACGCCAGCTCGGGTCACACTGATAGGTGCTAGATCGTCCAAGGCCGCACACGCCCTACATACACAGTGAAGGAAGATCCTAATGGCGATGCACGGTGAGGGTGTTCTATGATCGACAAAGCCACCTAGTTAGAATGCCGATAAATCTCATCGAGAGACGTGCTGGACAACAAGGCTTGGAAAAAGCTAGTGTTTGAAGATAAGAGGTAAAGGTAGGCATTGTGTTTTTTACTATTGGATGTCAGATACCTCAATCGGCAATGGGGGTGGTCTTATCTTAGTAAGAAACCTCTTCAAGACGCAATTAGCAAGTTTCCCATGAGTTAGAAGAGTTTGAATTACGTTTGAACTCTTCTGGATCCAGACCAGAAAAAGTCAAGGAAGCCGACCTTACGAAAGTCAGAACTTACGTCTGGGGGTCGGAACTTCCAATATAGTGACACCTTCCCGAGAGCGTAAGCCCTTCGTCTGGTCTGCAAACTGAATGTTCCAAGGAATGCAATGGTGAATTCCATTATACTTTTTGACAACTTTACAAAATGGCCAATTTTCGTTGTCAACACATGCCCCCTGTTTTAGGTGAGGTTTATGCGAACCTAAAAACATAAAGCACCCTAATAGCAACGATGCCCATCCTATCGGCTACTTGGCATATAAAGACAATGTATACATCGGCCATTTTTGTTCTAAGGGCGACACATGTATCAGCCATTTGTTCTAAGGGAGATATGTGTATATCAACCGTTACCAAAGCTTTTTTGAGTTTCTTACAACAAGCACGTTGAAGCTTGCATCGTTGTGTCTTGGTCAAACCTAAAGGGCACCACCTTGGTTGCTGCTCTCAACTTTATCTTTACTTGGAGCATTGCTTTGCTCCGCTTTTTGCATAGTGGGTCGAGCCTGATTTTTAATGACCTCTCTGGAGCCAATTATAAAAGATTTTTGCTTGATGCCTTCCTTAGATGCATCAAGAATCTCCTTCATCCTAGGCACATTAGGATCAATATGCCCGAGATGGGGGGTTGAATTGGGCGAATATAAAATTCTCACAAAATTAAAACCTATCACTTAGCCCATTTCACCCCATGTACCTAGATTGTGTTTCTAGATACCACAAAGTTTTGCGACCTACTTCCTCTGCCCCAAATTATAAGACGTTTTGGCATTTCTCGATTCATAGCTTTTACTATGTATCTAGACAGAACATATATCAAGGTGCGTAGCAAAACCTATGAATTTAATTAGAAAAGCCAAAAATGTCTTATAATTTGGAATGGAGAGAGTAGTTCCAATCCTATATTAGCATGGCAATACTAACAATGTAAAGACATGAAAGTAATTGCACAAATTTAAATGCTCAAAGTAAAGAGAGGGTTAGGAACACAGCGATGTTTTCCTGAGATATCAGAGAATCGACACTCCCCACTAGTCCTAGTTGGAGCACCCACAAAAGGGTATAGCTCCCCCTTGATCTGTGCAAGTACCAAGTGCTCTCTAAGTGCTGATTCTTCACCACTCTGGCACAGTGAATCACCCACAACCGCTCACACCATCACTTGGCCCCCTCACAAGCACCATCGAGAGATCACCAAGCTTTCAATCACCACCAAGTCGTCTAAGTGATGCCAATCACCAAGAGTAACAAGCACAAACTCTCACTTGACCGAACCAAGCCTAATGGGAAAGAGTGTGGATGCACACTTGCTACTCCCTAAGCACTAATGGAGTCCTTAATCTTGCAATTAGCAATTCCCAATCACTCCACTAAGATTGAACTCCCCTTGCTCTCCAATATGTGTAACCAACAGTTTATAGTGGCAAGAGAGCTGCCATGGCCGAGATGGAGGGTTATAAGTAGCCCCAACACCAAGAGTCGGCCATTGGAAACCCACTACACAGAAATCAGGGTCATCGGATGATCCGGTGCCCATTTGGACAGAGCACTAGACTAAACCAGTGCCTATCCAACGGCTAGTTCCCCACTAGTCATTACTGTGTATGGCAAAGTCCACTAGTAGCACATAGTCCAATGCTCATAATCTGGTGGCCAATTTTCCTCTCTAGTAGCTCTCTCGACAACACTGGTGCCTAGCAGGGTGCATCTAACGTATAATTCGGTGCTCTCCATAGCACCGAATTAATCTGGTCATATAGACACTTCCAATTCAACCATCTATGTGAATGGCTTGCTTCCAACTTATTCTTGGGCTTCCTCTGAGCTACCTAGTGCTAAGTTTGACAAGTGTACACCACACTAACTCACTGGACTCACTTAGGTCAAGCTACTAGTTCATACCCCCTTTATAGTACGGCCAAAGGAAAAACAAAGTTCTAAACTACTCTAAGTGTCTCCCAACTCCATATGACACTTAGAACTAGTCCGTTCTTAGCTTTGTCGCATATCCTTTGAAAACCAAAACGAAATCCATCGATAGGGGCATGAAAATTAAACCATTGATTGCCCAATCATCAACTATCATTGTGACTTAACTTAAATTGCGTCTACAACACATGTTAGTCACAGTGATTATGTCATCATATTAGCAAGTCATCTTGTCAATGGCAGGTACTCAAATCTCAATCGCAGTCAAGTGCAATGTTGCAAAGATGGTTGCAAAATCTAATAGTTGTAGAGACGAAGCTGTGAGCTGTGTTGAAAGAAGAAAGACGTGGTGGGACAGACCCACATAGTACTAGCAAGTAGGTAGAGCTCGGAGGCGGTACAAACCTATCGCATGGAGGGCCATAGGAGAAGGTGGTGTGGTTAACCAAAGTACACAACGAAGGAGCTCTCAGGTGGAAGATTCGGTACTCTAGCATAGGCTTTGACACACACACACACACATTGTGGTGATGTGCATGAGCCCCTGTGGTGGCCCACTCTCTCAAGGTGAGAGTATAAATAAAAAAGAACTAACTTAGAACAAATTCTTGGAGAAACATGGTGACTTCAAAGGATTAGAGTCAAGGTGGAGATTGTTGTATGGTGACTTAAATCATATTTAGACTAGGACTCAAGAGAGGTGTGCTATTAGAACTTCTAGTTCTATTAGGACTTGAGTGTAGAATAATTATACTAGTAGTAGGACTCCTACTTGCATGTACGGGGGCTTTGAAGGGGACTATATAAACAAAGGGTAAAGACCATAGGAATCAACCAAGCCAACACAAACGGTCTCATCCAAGGCTCGTAAGGAGAAATTAGGAGCGCTCAAGAGCATTATTAGGATAGGCAGATCTATTGCACTAGATTCTTGTATAGGGCATAATCAGTGAACCCTATTGAATCAAGAAAGGTTGTGAGAGAGCAACAGTCACTTGTACTCTTTTAGAGTTGTGCTTATAGAATTTGCGGTCGACTTCGTCCAAATCATAATCTCTTGTCAGGATTGCTTCAACATCATCGTCTAGGGTTTTCTACGAGATTCATCTACATCGTTGTTAATATGGTGTAAGCTTGTGTCACATTCACAATATTTTTTTTAAAGATTTGAGGACTACGCATAACTAGAGGTACCAGATTATAATAACATGTTCGATAGTAAGGATCGGAAAATAATTGCTTGTGCAACATTAACAATGTGTTCATCAAGGGTGATATGCCTAAGGGTCCGACGTGCTAGCATGTATTTATAGAGGTAAATGTACATATGCATGTACTATGTTCTGACAGAGAAAATGTTGGGAAAAAAACAATGCTCTCTCAGTCCCAAAATAAATGTACTTCTAGATTTGGTTGGAGATACCAATGCTATTTGTAAAATTACATATACTTATATCTCTATATATAAAGCCTACTCTAACATGTAACAATTGTACATTAGGATCGAGAGAGCTAAAAAAGTTTATTAAAACAGCTATATGTGCTCTTATTTTAGGATAGAAATTTTGAATCTTAAAATTACACTTATTTTAGGACGGAGGGAGTATATTTAAACAAAAAATAACGCAGGTTGCTCCGTGCCTGCCAGCTGCCACTGCCATCACGAGGTCCTTTTCTGTCAAGAGAAATGATATGATACGGAATGAACAAATCCCCACGATCTATATGTGCAGTCCTCATCCGCGCCAGTCACCTTTGCGGCCGCCCCGTTCCTGTATAAGGTCACCTCACCCAATGACCCAAACATCTCACCTAAAAACACTGTCAATTGTCATGTATGTGCCCGCGAACATATGGGTCCCAGCCACTGAATAATGGAGATCAGACCCTATACCTGTTTCACGACGTGTCTCTAAAGTACATTTTTCATATAGTAGATCATGTTCGATTTCTTAGATAAAAGAATTTTATTCTGACCTCTACAAAAGTTTTGTATTCAACCATTCATTATTACATAACTCCAGCCACCAACTAATAAAGAAAAGCTCTCAAGAGTGTCAAAAACGTGGGAGACTGAATAAGCAAGTTAAGCTCTAAACCTATTAGAAAGCAACAATCTATTCGTGACGAAAATCTCTATTGCTACAGTCTCCATCATTCGGGATGCCTTTTTGAATTTAGTAGATCATGTTCGATGGGTAGATACTACCATCAAACATGATCTACTAAATTTGAAAGAGTTTGTAGAGATTGGTCAGCGTGGAGGCAGGGCATGGTGATCGTCATAGGGGTGGGGTGTCTGGTGTTAATGAGAGCGTCCAGCATGGATGAGACCTCCATCCCATAAAGAATGCAACTCTAGATTTGTCCCTGCTACTTAAACTATTTTAAATTTGACAGGACTTTCAGAAAAAAAGATTATCAACATTTATTACTCCAAACAATTATGTTATGAACATATATTTCATGGTAATTTTAATAATACTTATTTAGTATAATAAATTTTTGTTATTTTTTTAATAAAAAATTGATCAAGCTTGAAATATAGTTGCATTCAGTCTGGGACCAAGGTGGTAGAACATACGAGAGGGATAATGGTTCGGAGAAATGAATCTTAATTATTTTCTTCTAGTCGTGGCAGGCGCGATATGAATAGATCATGGATATGCAGTATAGGCTCTATCTTCAGTGCTAACAAATTGTTGCTGCAAAAAAGGAAAAAAACACAAAGATTGCTCGCTGCAAAATTCTAGAGTTTATTATGTTCTTCAAATCCTCTAGTTTTCAACTTAGCATCTGAATTATTTTATAACTTCTAGTTTGTCTTTTCATTATTTTGCTTTCCATCCTCCTGAAAAGGCCCCAATGGATTAAAAAGACCTCAGCAGGTATCCCGGTGCTAAGCTCTTCTAATAAGAGGTAGCACGTCTTTAATAATATGCACTCTAAGTGTGATATGATATGATGCCAATCAAATGTGTCGCTTTCGAAGGAGTATAATTCTCGATCGTGTCATGTGGCTCAAAGTGACGTTTAAGAGTTCTCATATTCTCAAACACCCTTTTGCTGATGTTGCTATGTCTGGAACTGGATGCCAGGGAGCGTCATTGCTGATGTAGCCTACATGCATGTTTGGTCTCCTGCCAGATACACCACTGCACACAAAAAATTTAGGGTGCGTCAAAACACTAGTATTTATAATCACGGTCAGATTTCATTTGTGCGTGACCGTCTCTAACAGTGGTAAAGCTAGATTGAATTAGAGGAGAGTACTCTTGTCTTATGGGTGCATAGACATTTACTTAGGAAGTGCATGTATAATGAAATTTAGTTAAAATCATTGTTTTATATTTTTGAGGGAGCGTATTTCCACTCCCTAACTAATATATAGCTTCGCCCCTAGGCTTACTCAAGGTTCTCTAGGAATCAAGTAGGCGTGAGTATTTAACTGTCCTTAAAATTTGATTTATAGAAATTGGTTGTCGAAGGCAAATGGAGCAATAATTAGGAAAATTGATTTACGATACTACGCCAAAATTGATAATCACTACCGTGTCAGATGCAATTGTCACTAGCGGAGTTCATGCTGGCAGAGGTTAATCGGCAGTGATAGGAGTGGTATATCACTGCCAGGATGACGACTCGACAGTGATAATTGGAACAGCACTGCCGGGTCAAAGAATCACCAGACAGTGATACTCATGATTATCACTCCCGGATTAGATCATCAACCGATAGTGATATGATGAGTGTCACTATAGATTTAGGCCATGACCCGACAGTGGCCCTCATGATACCACCACCGGATCAGTGCACACCCAGCAATGAATTGTTGAATGCCACTGCAGGTCCAATATCACACCCGACAATTCTCATTTCTCACACACACCAGACAATTCTCATTGCCATTTCATTTCTCACAAGGTACAATACATCACATATAACTACAAAGGACAATTTAACTAATAGGTAGCTAGATAATGAAGTCCTTAGGGGGTGTTTGGTTAGGCTTTTGGCTATGGCTTTTGCCCTCAAAAGCCAAAAACTCAACCAAAGGGCCCAAAAGCCACATGTGCTTTTGATCAAAAGTAGCTTTTAGTGTAGTACAAATGTAAAAGCACCTCCACCCCTGCTTCCACTGGCTTTTGGGGGGGGGGGGGGGGAATCACCCACCTACCACTGGTTATGAAATGAATCGTTTTTTGGTTCTGTTTCTGTTTGCACGGCACCTGTAGTGGCGGCGCCTCACCTCACTGGCACGGTACCTGCGGAGCGGCGGCACCTCACCTCACCGGCACAGCACCTGCGGAGCGGTGGTGCCTCACCTCACCGGCGGCGTCGCCCATCACCACGACGACATGACACCTCACCTCACCAGCACAGCGAGATCCATCCCCGCTCTCTCTCCTCATGGTCAACCGGCGGTGTGAGCTCCGCCACCCGAGCTCTGCCTCCCCCCATCCCATGGCTACCCACAGATGGCTGGCCCGGGCCTCTGCTCCTGTCCCTGTGTGGTTGCTTGCGGCTCGTGGGAGATCCACCACGAACGCGCATGGGACCTTCGCCGTGGCCGTGCAGCCGTCTACCGCGGGGGCGCGCGAGAGGTCTACCGGAAGCCAAGTGTTCTCCTTTCTCTCCCCCTATCATTCTCTCTGCCACGACCTGCTCTGTTTGGGAACTTCGGCGAGTGGCCCTGCCTAGCGAGCCCTAGCACAGCTTCAGCGGTAGCACCAGCAGTGTACAGAGAGGTGCGGGTCCGATGAGGCGCAGGTTCGGCGTGGCTAGATCTGTCAAGAGGGGGAAGAAGATCCAGCCTGTCCGTGACATGTGGGGCCTGCTCGTAAGTGAGAGAAGCTTTTCCAAAAGCCATAGGTGTTCAACCAAACGGCCTTTCAACTATCACACAACAGCTTTTCCATAGCAACTTTTGCAAAAGTCACAGCTCACAATAGCTTTTCCAAAAGCCACGGCAGAAAGCTCTAGTTTGGTTTTGGTGAATTGATGAAACCCTAAGTGCTAACCTAGTTTATCAAAGTGATTATGAGATAGGTGGCACATTCCAAGTGGTGAAGCAAATGAAGATCATGACTTGATGATGGTGATGCCATGGTGATGATCAAGTGCTTGGACTTGAAAAAGAAGATTGAGAAAAACAAAAAGCTCAAGGCAAAGGTGAAATTGATAGGAGCTTTTCAGTTTAGTGATCGAGACACTTAGTGAGTGTGATCACATTTAGGATCGATAGCCGTACTATTAAGAGGGGTGAAACTCGTATCATAATTCGGTTATCAAAGTGCCACTAGATGCTCTAACTCATTGCATATGCATTTAGGATCTAGTGGAGTGCTAACACCCTTGAAAACATTTGTGAAAATATGCTAACACGTGTGCACAAGGTGATACACTTGGTGGTTGGCACATTTGAGTAAGGGTAAAGAAGATTGAGTTGAAGATAGAGCAGGGGGTGACCGGACGCGTCCGATGTGAGGACCGGACGCGTCCGGTATCTTCCTGATGTGATTGGACACGTCCGATATCCATACCAAGCGCGTCTGGTATTCTGGCTAGGCGTGGAGAGTTGATGGGACTATGGGTCATAGCAGTGACCGGACACTGAGAAATCAATGTTTAGTGTCCGGTCGAGGTGACGTGGAGCGTGGGTGATTGGTCCAGAGAGGACCGGACATAGGGGTGCGTCCAGTCGGCCACACCAGACGCGTCCGATCAGCCCTGAGCGGCTCTGAGAGCTCTCTGAACTCGACTGGACGCAGCGATCAGACGCTACAACCTGACGCACCCGGTCGCAACACCGGACGTGTCCGGTGTGAACCAGTAGACTTGGGTTTCAGCGCTATAATTGATTGGACGCTAGGAGCGTCTGGTCAGGTGTGATTGGACATGTCTAGTTAGCCAAAGCAGCTCTAGAAGCTCTCTGGACTCGACCGGACACTACGTCTTCCATGTCCAGTCGATTTCTAATGGTGCGTTCGGTCACTAGCACTACTGTGTGACAAGATAGCCATTGGGCATGAATGGCTAAACAATTTGATTGGGACATGTGGTGGTTTGGCTGCGACCGGACGTAGCGATCAGACACGTCCGGTCGCCACATCAGACTCGTCCAGTGCACACGACCGTAGCATTCGGTGCACACGACCATAGCGTCCGGTCATCCCGCAGTCAGCCCAATAATTGAGCCAACGACTCTATTGTTTGGGGATGTCTATAAATATTGTTTGGCCAGCTCTAGCTCACTCTCTTGGCTATTTGTATTGACATAGCAACCTTGTGAGCTTAGCCAAAGCCCTCCCACTCATCTCCATCATAGATTCATCATCTTTATGAGATTGGGAGTGAATCCAAGTGCATTGCTTGAGTGTTTGCATCTAGAGGCACTTGGTGTTCGTGTTTCACTGTGGGATTTGATTGTTACTCTTAGTGGTTGCCACCACCTAGACAGCTTGGAGTAGTGAGGATCGTCGAGCGGAGGTTGATGATTGTCTTTGGCTCTGATCATGGTGATTGTGAGGGGTGCTTGACCTTTCCCTAGGGGAGAGCCAAAAGGTACTTTAGTAAATTGCTCGTGGCATGTGTGATCCTCATCTTATGTTGGTTGTGCGGCACCCCTATTGAGGGTTTGGCATGTGATGCCAATTAGCCTGTGAACCTCCAAGTGAGTGAATCGCCACAACGAGGACTAGCTTGCCGGCAAGCAAGTGAACCTCGGTAAAAATCATTGTGTCATCATTTGATTTTGAGGTGATTGGTCTTCATTGATATTCATTCTTGAGATTTATTGGTTCATTCCTCGACTTGGTGGTATAACCATCTTGCTCTCTCTCTTTATATTACTGCAAACTAGTTGTCAAGCTCTTTAGTGTAGCTAGTCGTGAGAGCTTGTTAGTTTGGTTAGTGTCGCTCTTTAATTAGCCTTTGAGAGCACATTAACTTTGTGTAGTGACATAGCCATTGTGTGGATAAAGACTAGAAACTAGAATTGTGGTAGGTGGCTTGCATTTTTAATAGGCTAGCGCAACACTCGCTTCGCCTCATATTTGTCTAACCGGGTTGCTAAGTGTTGTTATAGAAATTTTTAATAGGCTATTCACCCCCCTCTAGCCATTAGGACCTTTCAAGTGGTATTAGAGCCGAGGTCACCGTGATTTGAGGCTCAACAATATTCGGTGTCAAAATAGCTCAAATCAACAACACCAAGAAGCCACCCCAATTTGATGGCATAAATTATCCATATTGGAAGTCAAAGATGACCACACATATCAAGTCAATCAATAGAAGAGTACGGAAGGTGGTAGAAACCAAAATTGAGGTTGCCGATCTAGAGAATCCCACCGTGGCCGAAGAAGTGCTTCTCCAAAACAATGACATTGCTCTAAGTGCCATTCATGATGCAATTAATGATAGAACATTTGAGCAAATCAAGAACATTGAGATGGCTCATGACGCTTGGAAGAAGTTGAAAGAATCATTCGAGGGCACCAAGGCAATGAAGGGTGCAAAGGCATACATTCTCAAGGAGAAATTTGCTAGCTTCAAGATGAAAAAAATGAGAGTGCGCAGGACATGTTCCATCGGATGGAAGTGCTTGTCAATGATCTCACAGCACTTGGTGAGAAGGTGGAAGACAAGGACTTCTCTCATAAGTTCTTGAAATGCTTACCCGTAAGATTTGGCATGTTGGTCACCTTACTAGTGAGGACCGGTTTGGACACAATGACACCAAACCAAATCTTACGAGATATCATGACCGATGATGCTTATAGAGATGATGATGAGAAGGAAGAAAAGAGTGAGAAGAAAGATGACAAAAATAAGAGTGTGGCATTCAAGGCCACATCATCCAAGGGCAAGACAAAGCAAGAATCATCAAGTGAAGATGAAGACTTGATCTTTGATGAGATAGATGATGAGAAGATGGCTCTTTTTGTTAAGAGATTTGACAAGTTCATGATGAAGAAGGGCTACCGTGCTAGAAGAAAGAAATCTTCATCCAAAAATAAGGAAGAGTCAAGAAGTTACTTCAATTATGGAAGCAAAGATCATCTTGTTGCTCAATGCACATACAATAGTGACAAAGATGATAACAAGAAGAACAAGAAAAAGGAAAGGAAGGAAAAGAAAGAGAAGAAGGACGAGATGATCTTCAAGAAGAAGAAGAAGAAGGGTGGTTCATATGTGGTCACTTGGGATAGTGATGCTTCCCAAGTGATGATGATGGTAGTGATGATGACAAGACCACCAAAAAGAAGGCACTTGCAAGTATTGCTATCAATGAGAAGTCTTCTCTCTTCAACACTCCATCATGCTTCATGGCTAAGGCCACTAAGGTAAAAACTTGTTATGATGGAAGTGGTGAGGAACATGATAATGAAAATGAAAATGAAAATGAAAGTGATAGTGATGATGATGAACCAATTAGGATGAACTACTTGACATGCTAGATGATGCTAAAGAACACTTTGACATTAAGAGAAGGGAATGCAAAAGCTTGCATAAGGAAATAAAAGCCCTTAAGCAAGCCTTTGATGAGCTCAAAGCATCTCATGAGAGGCTAGGGGAATCCCATGAAAAGCTTGGCTAGGATACATTGTGTCTGAGCGCAGCATCGAGGCCAACCCCAAAAAAATCACGGCCATCTCCAACATGGGTCCCATACGCAACGTCAAGGGCATGTAAAGGCTCACCGACTATCTAGCTGCCCTAAGTTGATTCATCTCACGGCTCAGTGAATGGGGGATGCCACTCTACAAGCTCCTAAAAAAGATGGACACTTTCATCTGGACTGAGGATGCCCAATAGGCCCTAGAGAGCCTCAAAGCATCCCTAGCGTCAGCCCTGATCCTCGTCGCTCCTGAACGAGGCGAACCACTTCTCCTCTACATCGTGGCCAGCAACCATATGGTAAGCGCTGCACTGGTCATCGAAAGGGAGGAGCCAGGACACCAACTTAAGGTCCAGCAGCCCATATACTTCGTCGGTGAAGTACTCGCCGACCCCAAGGTCCAGTATCCCTAGGTGCATAAACTCCTATACATCGTGTTGATGGTGACCCGGAAGCTCCTGTACTACTTCACCGACCACAAAGTCGTGGTCGTCACTTCATACCCACTCGGGGACATCATCCGCAACCATGATGCCATGGAACAGATCTCTAAGTGGGCACTCAAACTCATGGGCTACGACATGAGGTACATCCCCCGTACCACCATTAAATCTCAGGCGCTCGCGGATTTTGTCGTCGAATGGACAGAGGTACAGCTACCGACTCCGGACGTCACCTACGAGTACTGGACAATGTAATTCGACGGGTCTGTAATGGCGTCCGGCTCAGGGGCTGGAGTGGTTCTGATCACCCTAGATAGGAGTAGGCTCCGCTACGCCATCCACCTCCACTTTTCAACCTCAAACAATGCCGTGGAGTACAAGGCCCTCATCAATAGACTACGCATCGCCATCGAACTCGGTGCTATGCGACTCTACGTTTGCAGTGACTCAGAGCTAGTCATTGATTAGGTCATGAAGGAGTCCTCCTGCAAAAGCCCCCTCATGGTAGCATACTGCCAAGAGGTGCGCAAGCTCGAGGACAAATTCTAGGGGATCGAGCTACATAACGTCCCTCGAAGGGACAACGATGCCACCGATTTTCTTACAAAATTGGCTACCAGGAGGGATCCATCCCCAAGCGGGGTCTTCATCAATGACGTCCATGAGCCATCTGCTCGCATCCTAGATGGTTTGATCCAGACACACCCTGATGCCCAGCTGGCGCTTGGGGGCTCCGACCCTGATGCCAAGCCAGCACCCAGGGGCTTCGACCCCAACGCCAAGCCTGTGCTCGGGGGATCCGATCCTAGTACCTCCATGATGATGTCACCCACAAACATCGCAGTATTGGCACTCGATCAAATCGATTGGCAAGCACCGCTACTCACCTACCTCCTTGAGGAGGTTCTCCCGCCCAAAAGGACTAAAGCCCGATGGATCGCTCGATGCGCCAAGACCTTCGTCACGCTCGGTGACGAGCTCTACAAACAGAGTCCGTCAGGAGTACTCATGAAGTGCGTCCCCACCAACCAAGGGAAGCAGCTCCTCCTCGAGGTCCATGCCGGGATTTGCGGACATCACGTGGCCCTAAGGTCACTGGTCGGAAAAGCCTTTCGCTAAGGTTTTTACTAGCCCACCACGCTATGAGATGTAGAGGAGGTCATCCGCAGGTGTGAAGGATGCTAGTTCTACGCTCGGCAAACCCATTTGTCGGCATAGGAGCTCTGAACCATCCTCATCACCTGGCCATTCGTGGTCTAGGGCCTCGACATGGTGGGGCCCTCAAAAATGGCCCAGGTAGCTTCACTCACCTACTCGTAGTAGTCGACAAGTTAACCAAGTGGATAGAGGCCAAGCCCATTACCAACATCCGCTCGGAAGAGGCAGTCAAATTCTTCCTCGACATCATCTACCGATTCGGCGTTCCTAACTATATCATCACTGACCACGGGACTAACTTTACCGGAAAGAAGTTCCTAGACTTTAGTGATAGATATGGCATCAGGATCGACTGGGCCTCGGTCAGACATCCACGAACTAACGGTCAGGTCGAATGTGCCAATGGCATAGTCCTCCAAGGACTTAAGTCATGCATCTTTGACCGACTCAACAAGTACACTGAGCGATGGGTTGCAGAGGTCCCAGCGATCCTCTAGAGCATAAGAATGCCCCATATCAGTCGATAGGGTTCACACCTATCTTCCTAGCCTATGGAGCTGACGTAGTGCTGCCCTCTGACCTCGACCACAGCACCCCAAGAGTGAAGGCTTTCGACCGAGACTGAGCCACAGAGGCTCAACAAGACGTAGTCAACCTACTCGAAGAGGCCCATAAGACGATCGTCATCCGCTCCGCTCGCTACCAACAAACCCTCCGTAGGTACCGCGAAAGGAAGATCAGAGGGAGGATACTCAAAGTCAGCGATCTCGTACTCCGGAGGACCCAATCAATGAAGGAAAAACATAAGCTCTCTCCACCATAGGAAGGGCCCTATACGGTGACCGAAGTAATCCGACCGGGCATCTACTGACTGGAGGACAACAATGACAACGTTCTCACCAACACTTGGAACATTGAATAGCTATGTCATTTTTTCCCCTAAATTTGGTCTAACCTCTTTTTAGTCAACACTTGCCCCAGTAAAAGCACCCCAGCCCGAACACTTTTAGCCCGGGTCGCTCGGGGGCTCCATAAGGGTACAATACTGAATATTGCCTCTCATTTTTACTCTCTTTTTTATTGTCACATGGTAAACAACTTCGTCCCCAAATGGAAGTGCATTCCTTTTCCTTTGATTGCCCTACATAACTTTTGTTCTTACTCCTAACCGAATGCACCCCGAAACGACCTACGGTTACGAGCAGTCGAGCCCCACGGGCCATGCCCAGGCTCTTAAAAGAGCTACAACCTATGGAACTAACAGGTAGGTACGAAAAAGAAAGGACCAAAAACAAAAGATATGCTAGGATAAAAACAAGGAACGGATAGTGATTCTATCAAAAAACAGTACTGATGTATTCATTGATACAAAAAACTATTCACATGGGGACTCACCCACAAACTCAACTATTACATTTTCTACTGCTACTCCAAATACTACTACATCCGCTCGACGACATCGCCTAAACGTCAAAGGAGAAACCACGGCACACGCTGCCGGACATAACCACCTCCACTGGGGCCCCGCCCGGTTCCGCTCCCTCGACTTCGGTGAGCGCAACGGGTACCTCAAGGGACTCGCCCAGTTCTGCTCCCTCGACTTTGACGAGCGCAACGGGTACCTCAAGGGACCCACCTGGTTCCGCTCCCTTGACTTCGGCAAGCGCAATGGGTACCTCAAGGGCGTCGCACCCATAGATGCTCAGCAGAAGAGCATGGAGCTCCTGACCTTCTCATGCAGTCGAGGCAGCTCCTAGTCAGGGACGCTGCTACCGAGGTATGGCCGCCATGGCTAGAAGAGATCTCATCAAACTTTATGAACTAGCCAACTTGAGCAGCTACAGGCACAGAACCCTCCACCGGCATGATCCTAAGCAACTTCCCCTCTGACAAGGCTCGTCTAGTGAGGATCCACCAGAGAAAGTCCACGCATGGCTCCATCCTGAAGAGGGCCTTGCAGATGAATCCAGCACCGCCCTAGGCAGCCTCTAGCTCGACATCGCGCTCCAGATTCACCAAAGGATCTATAAGTCCTCCCCCTCGCTCACCCCCTCTCTCACTTAGGAACCGCCATGGCATATAGGCACTCTCGGTGAGAAAGAAGAAGGAGGAGAGACAATAGTTGGAGAACAGGCAAAGGACTACGATGGAGAGCCCTCTCCCTCTCCCTATTTAAGGAAGAAATGTGGCAGCCGAAGAGGGGCAAAAGATCAGAGCAAAAAGCTCTCCCCCTTCCCCCATTCAATGTGGATGGGAAACAATGGGACACACCCTGACCGATGGGACACACGCTGGTCGACGGAACGACGCCGGGTCAGACGAAACGCCGCCTAGTGAGACGAAACGTGGCCTGTGATGAGTACAGGCCCGATCTTCCGAGAGGTAGCCGGTAAGTTCGATTTGTGGAGATCTCGACGTTGGCGATCTAGCTTCAAATCAGACACGATTCGAACCCTACAACCGTTACACCACCGCTCCGTTGGTTATCAACCAAGCACAACTTGATTGACCTCGCCAAGAAGGCTTTTCCTGCAAGCGAATCGAAGAGCACAAGCAAGAAGGTAAAACACGCAATCTGAAATTGCAAATATGAATGACGCGAATATCAATAGAGGGTTCAAGAACTCGGTTCTAAAGGACTAATCGACACAGTGGAGGAGATCAAGAACGGGGGCCCTAGATCACTGTAAAAGGATTTGTCACCACAGTTACAATGAATGATTCAGTTTCTCGAGGGAAAACTAAACTCTAAACAAAACCCAATTGTGTAGCAGCGGCGGCGGCTGTGTTTATAGTCTAAGACTCGACCTAGGGTTGGGGACGGCCAGGGGTTGGGCGCCCACAACTTGGGCTTAAGGCCCGACCCGATACATGGCCAAGTTGGCCCAAATAGGTGACGCAGCACCTTGCCGTGGTCACACAGAATGATCCACGAACCTTTTGGAGCTGGGACCAGATCTAAAACGACGGCATCATCGTCCCCTTTCCAACGCATCCAAGAACGGCCCGTTTCGATGTCGTATGAGGAAGTTATGACCGAAACAGTAACAACGTGTCTGCTGAATCCGAGGACGACGTGGCAGCTGAGTTGGAAACGAATTGCAACTTGGGGAAGACCATGGCGTCGGTGTGTCCAGTGTGGTGATGTCCTCATCATCCTCCCCTTCTCGAATTGGAGTCGTCCTCGACTCCATCTTGGTGATGTCCTCATTATCCCCTCCTTGTAGAATTGGAGTCGTCCTCGACTCCATCCCATCATCAACGAACTCCTGCAAAAGGTTAGTGACAGCAGGCAATGCACCAGACATAAAAGGTTGACAAAACATAGTATAACATGGTGCATTAGGATTATCACATAACTCAGCAGTAGCAGGAGTTGTAGCAAGAAAGCACCTCCTTTTAACTTAATCCCATTATTTTTAGCAATGTCTATTGGAGGTTTATTTTTTATCTCATTAGCATGTTTAATAATATCCGTAGGAGACAAAGGCAGCAATGTAATTTTCTTGTCCTTATGTATGATAGTGTATGTATTAGTTCTACCATGGTGTAAAGCATCATTATCAAATTCCCATGGGCGACCTAACAAAATGGAACAAGCTTGCATAGGGACAACATCAAAATCAGCAGTATCATGATAAGAGCCTGTGAAAAAGCTAATGCGTGCTGATTTAGTTACCTTAGTCTTACCACTATTATTGAACCATTGAAGTTTATATGGATACGAATGTTGTCGTGTGGTCAAGCCAAGCTTGTCAACCAAATCTGAACTCACCAAGTTGTTGCAACTCCCGCTATCAATGATAGTGAGAACACGACAACCCTGCACAATGAGATACATGTGGAACAAATTGTGGCGTTGGATCTTCATCTCTTCTTCATGACCCACACGTGTACTCAACACACGCTGCACAAGAAGGCTAGGGTAGTCCGCGGCAGCAGCCACAGAGTCAATGGTGATGGCCTCCTTGTCATGATCGCCCTCGATGGGATCTGCATCAATGTTAGCAGCAAGGGCTAAATCATCTTCAACATCACTAGCACTTACATATCCATCCTCGGTAGCAATGAAAGCGCGACGACTGGGGCATTCCTTCATGACATGTCCCATGCCTTTGCATCGGTGGCAAATGATTTTAGAGCTGGACGAGGAGGAGCTAGTAGAAGCACCCGGAGTGCCACCTTTCTTCAGCTGTGGAAACTACACATTAGACAATTTACTTACCCCGGAAGAAAATGGAGGTGTAGATGGCTATGGTGCAACAGGAAGCTTGGGCATCTCCGGCTCGGAACGCTGCTGAAAATTCCTCCCATTGTTAGACCTGAAAGGCTGGTGTTGTTTGTGTCCCTGTACTTCTCGTTCGGCCTTAATAGCAAGATGATACAATTGGGAAAAATTGCGCCATTCTTTGTAATCAAGTATGTTCTGTATATCATGGTTTAAACCACCAAAAAATCTAGCACTAGCATCATCATCATCTTCATTTATACCACAACGTGCTAAACCAATAAGCAATTCTTGATAGTATGGCCCACCACTATCACACGACCAGGCATGAAAACCAAAATGTCACCACACATAGGCAGCTCTCCGCATCCCCAGGCGGGACTTGGAAAAACCCAAAATGGGATGTCCGCTGGGAGAGACCATCGGGCTTCCTAAGTCGATCGAATGGCTCAGAAACACACACCGAGAGACAGGTAGGAATCGAAGGGACGCCCCATGTAGGCCATGCCGACTCTGTCATGAACGACGAGCATGGGTCTCGATCGGACGTTTTCGACTGAAGCTCTCCAAACCCCGTCACTCAAGTCATCTAGGTAAACACTATCAACCCCCTCCATTTCTTTATAATCATTTCATACATCCATATGCGCACTCATTCCATATGCCCGTGCCTCCTGGATGATTCAGGTCCTGAACCACCCGGGGGCTCGAGAACTAAGCATCGCACATGCAGCGAAATGCATCATAACGCTCCGTGTTGCGTCATGAAGCGGCAGTTGCCTCATTTGACATGAGCAACAACAAAGCCAGGGGAGAAAAACACAGATGAGCCTTGTGCGGCCCTTGCCTAGTATGGCAGACAGGGTCATCTCAACCTTCTTGTTCGATCCTAAACCTCTTTCCAAGCCCATAGAATCTCCATCAAGGGAAGGCCGTTAGACCACCCAGGTCGGTCTCCAGAACAACCCAGGCATCTACCGGGTTGTAGGTAAAGGAGCAGTGGAATGTCACAAGAGGGCTATGCCGACCCCGTCATGAACGACGGGCCTAGATTCCACTCGATCATACCCGTTAGCGAACTCATCGAGTGCGTCCCTCGAGCCTGAGCGATCAGGACAAGCGGCAAAACTCAGCCCCTCCGATTGTGAGGAACCGAGGACAGGGTAACACACACAAACTCACATCGACCCCTACTAAGGCCTAATAGGGCTCGGGGGCTCAAGACACAAAATGACTAGGTCTGTGACCCTAAACTCTCCCCATCCGGCTATGCTCTCACTACACTCCAAAACACCTAGGTCTACGACCCTAAACTCGCCCCATCCGGCTACGCTCCACACACCCAGGTCTGTGACCCTGAACTCATCCCATCCGACTATGCTCTGACTACGCTCCAAAACACCTGGGTCTACGACCCCGAACTCGCCACATCCGGCTATGCTCCGACTGCGCTCCACACACCTAGGTCTACTACCCCAAACTCGCCCCATCCGGCTACGCTCCAACTATGCTCCAAAATACCCGGGTCTGCGACCCCGAACTCGCCCCATTAGGATCTACGAGCTCTGGCTCGCCTGATCCCAAACTAACTAAATTAACTACCTCAGTTGCGCAGGTCGCACCGAGGCCAGGATCCATGACTCCAACTCACCCGATCCCACGGAGCGCACCGATGTCAGGATCCGCAAGCTCTGTCTCGTCCGATCCCTAAAAAACTAACTACCACGCCCGATCCCACGGCGCGCATCGACGCCAGGATCCACGAGCTCCATCTCAATTGATCCCTAAAAACAACTAACCACCTCGGCTGCGTAATGATGCCTTGGTTAAACAACTCCATCTCGACTGAAAAACACGTGCACACACCTGCTAACAAACACCCCCCAAACGGTTCTGCCTGAACCTCCCGAGGGCTCGAGGGCTACACCCGTGGGTGCGTTCGCGTGCACCCACCGATGAAACAAAAACCTCCCCCGCTAACAACACAGAAAACCCCCTAGATGGTTCTGCCCAAACCGCTCAGGGGCTTGAGGGCTACACCCGCCGTCGAGACAAAAATCCTCCGGACAATTCTGCCTGAATCGCCCGGGGGCTCGGGGGCTCCTGTTGGGTTCATAAACCTAGGGTCCCTCATAGATCTACTTCCCGGCAAAGGCTCGGCCCAAGCAGACAACGCGTAACTCATGGGCCGGCCCAAGAGTCTAAAACAACGGGCTAGAAGGGTGGTCCTGTCATCGACCGGAAGGTCTGGCCAAGAAGGAACAGCGTCCGCTTGTCGACTCTGGCCCACCTCTCCAACCGAAGCGCTCACTTCGGTCTCCAGCTGCCTCCGGACGGTCTCTCTGATCGGAAGGCCTAGCAAAGCACTACCTCCGACTCTAACCCCACGTCTCCGACCAGGGTATGCAAAGACCCTGCTCACTGCTCTTCTCCGACTGGCGCAACCAGAGCCGACTAGGACCAACCAAACAGGGACGCCCGCTCGAAAAGGACCAGGGAACGAACGGAGAAAGCAAGGCAAGGCGCTCAAGTCAAACCATGATACCAGGGACCATACCCTATCACCTGTAGGAACAGTACTCTGCAACCGCCCTGACACAAACAGTATTGTAGGCGCAGATATTTTCCTCTATATTATTGTGGGCACCGTTAACTCTCATACGGTAAGGCCGCCCACATGCCTCTGGGCATCGACAGTGTTGTGGGCGCCGGGATTTACCGTACCGAGTGAACATGGTGAAACTCCTCATATGCCTCTGGGCATCAACAGTATATGCAGGTACCGACATCTATCATACCCAAAACAAGACGACGTAACCTCCCACATACAACTGACATCCAACAGTGTTGTGGGCGCCTACCATCCTCCTGTACCCGTCGACGTGGGCAACAAGACTTAGAAGCATACGAACTCTCTCCCTCTCACTTGTAAGGCCATCCCCTTCATCTATAAAAGGGGATGTGCTCTCCCAACATTCAGTTGATTTCAAGTTCATACAGGTTAAGCCAAATCGATTAATTTCACTAGCTCACAATCACAGAACCGCCAGGTTTGGACCTCAAGCACACGCTTGAACACTTAGCTCATAGAGGAGCTCCTGTTGCTCTCGGTCCTTCTGACCGAAGCCGACCGGACCTCTCGTGTACCCCATCTTTCTTCTTCTCGTTTGTAACCCACCGTAAACTTCGAGCACCTGGGCTCAGAAATAAAGTCACCGACCGACTCAAACTGGACGTAGGGCACGTTGCCTAAACTAGTATAAACCCTATGTCATTGAGTGCTAGGCCACCTCCGATCACAACGTATGGCAAAACTATAAATATTTACTTGTTAGTCACTTTCTGCACCGATACCAAATTTAATAATATATACTAATATTATTGTAACCATGTCTGAATTAACTCATATTTGAGATCATGAGGTACCATTCCAAAGCAATTCGACCCATTTTTAGTAATAGAAAGAAAATCAACATTCACGTTCCGAATGGATTGACCACCTAATATAAATACACCCTCCGTCCTAGAATATTATATATATAATCATACTTTAATTAGGAAAAAATCATACAAAATAAGTTTTGGTATTATTTTTATCTTATAATATGTTGTTTGCTAAAGAATCAATATCATGCTAGAATCATTTTAAATACAAATCTATTGATGTAATTTTTATGTTCTAATTTTGTATATAATTTGACTAATTATTGATTCAAGTGTGTAATTTGACTTTTTTTCTATACAAAATATGCTTATCATTTCGAGATTGAGGGAGTATATAGAAGAAAAAAATGATAAATAAATAGAAAAACTTTCCTTGATTTTTACCTTACTTCTCCATCTTAGAAAACTTGATGTTTTAGAATCTATAAATTATTCAAGAATTTTTAGTTTTCGCCCTTAGACATTAGGCTGGGCCCATATCATCCTCCCCATGTGGCAACAAATCTATCACTACATGCAACACGAGGCAGTAGTGGGTATTATCCCATTGCGTTGCTCCAAGGCCTCTTTGGAACACAAGAATCTTTAGAAATTATATATGAATGTTACAAAAATAAGTTTATTTTTCACATAAAAACGTAGAAATAGAAAAAAAATCTAGCGTTACAAAGGAGGCCTTAATAAATAGGAGTATCAATGTAATTTCATGTCTCCATTAATCAGTCAATTGTCCATGGATTTTGATTTGACCAATAATAAAAATGTAATAATAATAAAATAAAAACGAAAAAAAAAGAAGGAATTAAGGCCCATTCGCTTCACTGAAAAAACGAACTAAAACACTGTTCCGCCTAATTTGTTGAGAAAAAAAATACTATTTCAACTGAAAAGACGAGTCGAAAAGTATACAGAAAACGAAAATCCGTAGCACCCACCCAACTATTTTTTTTCCCTTCTTCTCCCCGCTCACCTTTTCCCCTACACTATAACTACCTACCTCCATTCCCGGCCTCGCACAAAGCTTCCTCCTTCCCACATGGGCACCGCCCCCTCCTTCCCCAACTCCAAGCTCCATTCGCCCTCCTCGTCCTTCGCCACCTCCAGCCTAGTCCTATCTCTGCTGGATTGGAGAGGTTTGAAGCATGTTTCCTTCTCGCGCGCCACGTGCTCGACGGAATTCCTCGTCTGCATAGGAGCCAAGAAACGCTAGGATTAGGCGCCTTCTGGGGCCCCTTTTAGTTCCCCTCTAACGAATGGTAGGTTTGCGGTTTCGTTTGGCTGTGTCCCGTGATTTTTGGGTGGCTTTGGTGTAGAGTTTAGAAAGAGGCAAAATTTGCCAGGAGACATCGTTAAAGTGTGGCTTTTGCCATAAATCACCAGAAAAAAATTGTCTTAGCCAAGAACCATTACAACTTCATGTATATTTGCTGGTAGACACTATAGTTTATATAATAGCATTTTTATCTCACATAGGTCACAAAATACCCCTGCCCTTCACTAGTTTTGTAGGACCCAAGCCAAGCCTCGCCGGTGCCCTGGAGCCAAAACCTCGCCGCGCCGCCCACTGGCCATACTCGGCGAGCGCTGCTAGCAGCAGCAGGGTGACGGGTCTACATGCGAGTTGCGACACTTGCTCCGCCCGGGCGTGCGCCCGTGCTCGTCGCGGCGCCCGGCCACGTGCTTGCCGCGAAGCCTGCTCCCGTCCTTGCCGCCTGGTCGTGCGCATGCGCTCGTCGTGCCGCCGCGACACGTCTGGCCACGTACTCGCCAGGAAGCCCGCGTCCGTCCTCGCCTCCCGGATGTGCGTCCATGCTCTCCGCTCCGCGCTGCCACGCCGATCCTGCCTCCCAGCCACGGTCTCTCCACACCACTAAACCGTTCGCGATGCCCGACAGCATGCTCACCGCGAAGGTTGAGTCTGTTCTCGCCGCCCAGGCGTGCGTCCATGCCCATCGTGCCGCCGCAGCGCTCGGCCATGTGTTTGCCTCGAGGCCCGCTCCCGTCCTTGCCGCATGGGCATGCGCCCGTGCTTGCCGTGCCGCTGCCACGCCCAGCCACGTGCTCGCCGCGCGGGACGACGCCGCTGCCGAAAACTGCAGGCACAGCCGGCGGTGGAGAGGGTGCACCGCGCCGCCGCGGCCTCTCGTCCTTTTTTCCGTGCGAGGCTGCGAGCGAACGAAGCTGCGGAGAAGAGAAAGGTTAAGGCAAAAGGGCAAGGGCATATTCGCCATTTCAGTGTCTGCCTATTAAAATCAGATAAAATAATGGCTTGAGTGTCTTATAGCATATTAGCAAGGATTTATAGTGTTTTTTAGCAAAGCCAAACTTTTTTAGTAATTTGTGACAAAAGCTACACTTTAACGATGTCTCCTAGCAAATTTTGCCTTAGAAAGATATCAAGAACTTCCAACTTGGTGTTTCATGTAGCCTTTTTTAGCTGTTCTGGGGCTTTTATGGGAGTGCCCGTCGCGCTGAAGTCGGATTCTTGGGTGACTGCTTGCGACAGCGGCGGCCTTGGCGTTCGGCCTATTAACGGAGGCCGAGGGGGTGCCGTGGAGCAGCGTGGGCTCGTCGACAACGGGCCTCCAGTGTCCCCACCAGAGCGTGTTTGTACGCCACCTGTGCCGAGGCTGGCTGCTTGGCGGCGCATGTGGTCGCCTGGTCCTCTCCGGTGCTCAACTCCGAGGTGAGCAATTGACTTTCTTGTTTGGCTTAGAGGGGATAACTTGTTGATAGACTTTTCACTGAATGAAATAAGTGGATGCAGGAGCATTGGGTGTGAAGAGGGTGAGGATTTGGATCGGTACTTTCCCCCCCAGAGTGAGTTTTCTTCTGATACGGATTCGATGAGCACAAGTATTAGTAGGATGTATACCTTCCGGTTGGGGACTTCAAGCCCATTAGATAGTCCTATCAAACAATTGGGAGTAGGAGACACAAGTCCTCCCTCAAGGAGGGGTTGCCATTCTCCTAGCTATCCTTGGAATTCTTGCCGGGGATCAGATGATGTTGATTCCAGTTTTATGAACTCACCTCGGCATGATGATGAACAGAGGAAAGATGATGTGCAACCAATTGATTTTGAGAGTAGACACATCTGGTATCCTCCACCACCTCAGGATGAAAATGGTACTTTTCAATATGATGAGGACGATGACAATGATGTTTGTGATGGGAAGGTCTTTGGACATGTTAACCATGATTATTGCGATGGCGAGGATGATGATGATTCGTTAGGGATCAAAGGAAAACATAGTATATCTCAAAAAGAGTTCTTGAGGAGTGCTTTACATGGGCATTTCAGGGCTCTCGTGTCGCAATTGCTCCTAGGACATTGCATTGATCAAGTGGATGGCTGGCCAGACATAGTAGCCTCATTAGCTTGGCAAGCAGCTACCTTTGTCAGGCCAGACACAAGCAAGGGTGGTAGCATGGATCCCACAGACTATGTCAAAGTCAAATGCGTAGCATCAGGAAATCCAAATGATAGGTATTCCCTTTGACTACAACTTGTACTGAAGAATTACATGAAATTTACGCCATGGTATTTTGGCGCTAAATGATTGTTCAACTGTTTGCAGTGCTTTCATTAAAGGTGTTGTCTGTTCTAAGAATGTAAAACATAAACGCATGGTGTCAAAACATGAGAACCCTAGGTTGCTTCTTTTGGGAGGAGCACTGGAATACCAGAAAGTCACGAACAAACTAGCTTCAATAAACAGCATTCTTGAACAGGTCATATCATCATTTTCCAGTTAGATGTTCATGCTCATTTATCTCAATATGTTCTTAATATTGATTTCAAATGCAATGTGTACAGGAGAAGGAGTATCTTAAGAATGCTGTTGCAAAGATAGAGGCTCAACGCCCACATGTCTTGCTAGTCGAGAAAAGTGTGCCATTGCATGCGCAACAGCTTCTTGCAAAAGATATCTCTTTAGTATTGAACGTCAAGAGATCACTTCTGGAAAGAATATCTCGCTGCACAGGTGCTCAAATTGCGTCTTCTGTTGAAAATATCACTTCTACTGGAGTTGGACAATGCCAAACATTCTGGATTGAGAAAGTTACAGAATGTTCATCACCAAAGCTCTCAAACAAAAAAACAGTCAAGACACTGATGTTTTTTGATGGTTGTCCAAGACGCTTGGGGTGCACGGTAATAATCAAATTATCTAATTTCATTTCAAAGATAGCTTTTATTCGGTATTACTGTTAATTGGCCCAAATAGTTTAAATTCTTCTGCCATTTGTCTTTTCTGTCCATTATTTTACACCTGAAGGTATTATGTGCAATTGTGCATTGCAATGGATTTTCTTTGGTGAATAGAAAATTCTTTGTTTCAATAGTCTCTTAATCCTTTACTATATTTGGAACTTACTATTTTGGATCTCTTTCTTTATATTGTGATTATGCCATGTATCTGAAAAAAATGGCATGCATTTACACCAACAATATGATTTTATTTGGTTGATGGAAAATTGAAGGCCTTTCTTTATATTGTGGTTATGTCACAAAGGATAAAAGTTATGCCTTTATTTATACTGTGATCATGTCATATCTGATAAAAATGGCATGCTTTTCCTAGGTTCTTCTAAGAGGAAAGTCATATGAAGAGTTAAAGAAAGTCAAACTTGCTGTGCAGTATGCTTTATTTGCAGCATACCACCTGTCACTTGAGACCTTATATCTTGCTGATGAGGGTGCAACACTTCCAAAAGTCCCCTCAGATCTTCAATTTGAGAAGCAGAATTCTTCCTCAAGATACTATCAGCAGAATTTGAATGAATTTCAAACCATTGAAGGGGAAACTTTTGGAAGTGGGTTCTTCATGCCTTGCCTTAATGGTTCTGCAAATCAATCTCATTCAAGAGATGACATAATTCATGAGGAACATGCATACTGTCATTCAAGAGCTGACTTAAGTCAGGAAGAATATACTCGTGGAACCATTAAGGTATACCCTTATTCCACAGAAGTTTCAATGTATGGCAGCTGTGTACCACCTGTATGCATGACTGTTCAGACACCTAAAAGTTCACTTGCCAGTGTGAGAAAAAGGACAGGCGGAAATTTATATTTTCCCCATAATGGTCACATAGATGAAGCAGGTGGTGGAATGTCAAAGGTTGATAGTGACTTCCTTGACTTGGATAATGGTTGGAATCATATCTCAGATGAAGATTCTGTAGCAATACGTGATCACAATGGGAATCACAACGAATATTTCCCAGCATCTGACAGTCCACAGAGCATTTTGGTTTCCTTGTCAGTTGCATGCCCTCTGAGAGGAATTGTATGCAAGCAATCTAAGCTATTTCGGATAAAGTTCTATGGTACTTTTGATAAGCCGCTTGGAAGGTATTTTCGTGAAGATTTATTTGTTCAGGTAGTTGCGTTGTGATCCATAATCTGCTAGTTTACTATTATAGGCTTTACAGTACCTTATTAATTTTCATCCACCCTATATTTTCAGACTTCATGCTGCGAATCTTGCAAGGAGCCTGCAGAATCTCATGTGCGATGTTACACTCATCAACAAGGCAGTCTCACAATCAGTGTCAGAACTCTTCCATCTGTCAAGCTACCTGGGGAGCTTGATGGGAAGGTATGGATGTGGCACAGGTGTCTCAGGTGTAAACCAAAAGATGGAATTCCTCCAGCCACACAAAGGATAGTCATGTCGGATGCAGCACGAGGATTATCTTTTGGGAAGTTTCTGGAACTTAGCTTTTCAAATCACACAACAGCCAATCGAATTGCCTGCTGTGGACACTCCCTCCAGAGGGACTGCCTTCGTTTTTATGGGTTTGTAGCTTCTTATTGTATACTCTTCAGTTTCTTATCTAATAATGACCAACGTAACAGTTCGCATTCTCAATCAAACAGGCTTGGGAGCATGGTTGCTGTCTTCTGTTATTCACCAGTAGATCTTCTTTCTGTCAACTTGCCATCCTCAGTACTGGACTTTGCTTATCCAAAAGCTCAAGATTGGGTCATCAAAGAAGCTGTTGATGTATGTTTGTGTTAGTTTTATCTAAACTTGTCTAAATTGGTTCTAAAAGACAACCCATTGGCATCATTTTGGGAGATGTATTGCCCTTGGTAAGCTTTTATAACTTAACTTGCAGGTATGCGCTAGGAAGGAACATCTATATAGGGAAATTGTTGTTAAACTTGACTGCATCGAAAAGATAGTTAAAGACCAGAACATTGGTATGAAGTCAGGCTTGCATAAACATGTTGCCGATCTTAAGGAGTTGGTTAAAGTTGAGTGGAAGAAGTATGACGTAAGTTCAAATGCTACTTGTTTTATAGATTGCTGTTGAACCGTACAAAGTTTTCTATTTGTCTTGTAGATTGCTATCGAAAAGATAGTTAAAGACCAGAACATTGTTCTTTACTTTTTCAGGTCGTATCAGGGTTTTCTATCATAGATGACTTGCAGACATTTGAACCATATATAGATGTTCTAGAGCTCAATCGCCTGAGGAGAGAGCTTGTACTTGATATTCACGTATGGGATCGCAGACTGTACATGATGCACTCCCTCACGAAAGAAAACTGTCGTACTGTGCCAAATGATGCACAATGTTCGGAGAAGCTTACTGAAAGCTTATTAGAACAATCAAATGATGTGACATTTGGTAAACATTTGAATGTTGAGAATTCTCTAGATCAGAATCAACCAAGTACGTTGGAAGTGGCTGCAGTTTCAGTGAAATCATCCCTTATGATGGAACAAACCAACACTAGTGTTTCACATTTGGGATTGGAAACCAACATTATGGGTGATGTATCCATGCATTCTGGCTCAACTGTTATCAGCTTTGCCCCAGGCCCATGTGAAATGCAGAGTGAAGGAGTGCTGGCTGAACTAGAAGCTGGAAAGACTTTGCAGAAATCACAATCTTCTGCCTCCAATCTTTCTGACAGAATTGACTTAGCATGGACTGGTTCTGGTCAGTTTGTTAATGATTCATCAAGTAGCATGGAGGCAGTTTCATTCATACCTGCTAGTCTGAAGGATGATCCTGCATACCATAAGGTTATAGCACCAATTAGAATCAAATCGTTCGATTCTGCTGTCAGTTCCAGAAATGTTGATGACTCAAATGCTAGTATAAGAAGATCTTATTCTCAAAGGCCCCCAAAGGCTATTGAGAGAACTGGTAAGGGTCTGTCACCAACATTCTTGAACAAGCTTTCACTTCCTGGTATGATTGATGGCGAGAGTCGGTTGCTACTGTCACAAAATGATTCAGATGTTATTGTTCCAATTTATGATGATGAACCATCTAGCATGATAGCCCATGCCATGACTGTTCCAGAATATCACAGCTTCTTGTTGCCACTTCTGGATCAGAATAATGAATCTAGTTTATTGAATTATGGTTCTGATCAGCCTCAACCTATAACTGGAAATGACTCTAAGGATAACCATTTGACTGTTTCTTTTGAGGATGAAGACTCATATTCTGTTGATAAAGCAAAATTTTCTGTGACATGTTATTTTGCAAAGCAGTTTGATGCAATCAGGAGAAAGTGCTGTCGAGATGAGCTAGACTATATCCGCTCCTTAAGTCGCTGCAAGAGATGGAGTGCTCAAGGTGGCAAGAGTAATGTCTACTTTGCCAAAACACTGGATGACAGATTTGTGATAAAGCAAGTGACCCGGACAGAATTAGATTCATTTGAGGATTATGCTGTTGATTACTTCAAATATTTGACGGACTCTGTATCATCTGGGAGCCCAACTTGCCTCACTAGAGTCCTTGGTCTTTACCAGGTTCGTGTTACTACTACTTTGTTACTTCTTGTGTTTATCAAATCCTGTGAGATTACGTAATGAACATAGCTGTGCATTTATGCACTAGATCACTGCCAAGAATTTGAGAGATGGAAAGGAGCTGAAGATGGATGTAATGGTCATGGAAAACCTATTTTTCAAGAGGAAGGTGTCAAGAATATATGACCTAAAGGGCTCTTTGCGTTCGCGCTACAACCCTGATACTTCAGGGAACAACAAGGTTCTCTTGGATCTTAATCTGTTAGAGACACTTCACACAAAGCCCATTTTTCTTGGAAGCAAAGCAAAAAGAAGGCTGGAACGAGCTGTCTGGAATGATACTTCTTTTCTGGCAGTAAGTAGACTCACTTGCTGTGAGATCTTATTTCATTGGTGAAGGTTATATATACCATACTCCCTGGGTGCAGCAACCTAGTATTTCTATCTGGACTGTGACCTTGGTTGCATAGCTAATTTTACATCGTCGCCCCATCTGACCTCGTCTGTATATGAGGTGTCACTACCAAAAAAACTGTTTCATGCACTCATTTCCACTTCATCATGATTGGTACTATTAAGTAGTAATCTTTTTATGTCACGTGACATGAAAAGTATGCCAGTATCTACCCTGGAC
Organism: Miscanthus floridulus; assembly: GCF_019320115.1. Classification (NCBI taxonomy): domain Eukaryota; kingdom Viridiplantae; phylum Streptophyta; class Magnoliopsida; order Poales; family Poaceae; genus Miscanthus; species Miscanthus floridulus. The sequence goes on from NC_089597.1 coordinate 47,893,823, forward strand.
ATCTGGTGGTACATTGGATTTCAGTGTGAACCATAACCTTGACCCTGGTGATGTGCACCATTGCTGGGTTCCCTGTTCTGATTAGCCTGATCTGCACATATTTTTCTCCATCCTGAGTGATGTGTTTCAACTCCCCCTCCCTTTCTCCCTCCTCACTCAGTAACAGGCCAGACCCAATGATCCCAACAAATAAATTTCCTTCTTTTGGTGTACTATGACCTATAATATGTGCCCAGACATCTGAATTTCAGACAATCGCACACATTACAAAAGCCCACCTACCTTCCCCCCACCATTTTCAAGATTCCAAGAAATCCTAAGCAGCCAATTGATATGGGAAATATTGAATGCCCAATATTAGACATGCTACTTGAGGCTTTGCCTATTGATTCTGTTGTGATTCATATTTACTTCTACAAAGATAGAAATAGACAGCTTTTGCCACACATCTGAAATTCAGTTGTGAAAACATGTAGAAGCCACAATCCTTCATTTTGGAGTTTTTGAGGTGCAGAGAGCAAATAGCACATAAATCACCACACGTACACACACCCATACACACAAGAGGCAAACCTTTGTTCAGTTCTTCCGTGACATCGTGGAGAGATGTAGAAGTAGCACTACAAAAGTGAGTAAGAGGGGGAGGATCTATCCATTCTTTTGGAGGCACAAGCCGGACGGCCAATTGAGGTAAGTTTGCACACGTGTAGAGGTAAGGTTGCACAAGTGTAGGGGTCAGAGAGTGGTATGGAGGGAGAGATAGCAGAAGGTAGTCTCTAGCCAGGGTGTAGCGTGGCAGCTAGCAGAGAGGAGTTTCAGGAGAAGGAAATGCAAAGAAATCAAAAGATGGGGAAGGTCAGCATGAAAAGTGCATAATATATAAATAGTGGCAAATGTTGTCTATTTTTCATCTTTACAGTGGCAATTTATGAACTGTAATTGGTAGCTAGGATGGGTGTGGGGCAGGCTGGGCAGACAACAAGCTTTAGGGTTGCTGGCTTGAGGTAGCTTGAATGCACTGGTGTTGCCAGATGAGTGATTTTGGTGCCAGTGTAGCAAGAGTTAGTGGTTAGTCCACATGGCTACTGTCGATGGTTCAGATAGGTCTTATTCATGCCGGCTACTTAGATATGGTGATTTGATTCCCGGCTCTTTTTGTTGTTGCCATTCAAATTGACAACTTGTATCTAACCTATCTTGTCAGTATGGTTCAGCTTATATAGATGGTGACTATTTGAGTAAACTGGTCAGATCAACAGACTTTTTAGCATATTCATTTAGAATACCAAGGTGCATGAAGATGCGGCTGTTGTGACTAACTCTTGCTGCCATGCATTCCCCTTTTCCTCAGTCGGTGGATGTGATGGACTACTCTCTCCTAGTCGGCATTGATGAAGAAAGAAAAGAGCTTGTGATGGGGATTATCGACTATCTTCGGCAATACACTTGGGACAAACAATTAGAGACTTGGGTGAAGGCAACAGGATTTCTAGGTGGCTCCAAGGATGTTCTGCCGACCATCATATCTCCGGATCAGTACAAGAAGAGGTTCAGGAAGGCCATGTCGAAGTACTTCTTGGCTCTCCCTGACCAATGGTCACCGTAACGCCTCCAATGCATCCAGGCCATTCCAAGCGCGACAGGGAAGACACTTTGGTTTTCCTTTTCTTTTTCTCCCTTTTGTTTCTTTTAGAACGATCGATCCATCTATGCCTCTTGTATGCTGTTTTTGTTCACAACAGGCAGGATGAACTCTGTGGAGGATTGTGGCGATTGTTGTCCATCCAGACAGAGGTTAGGCGTCAATACGTGTACATACCCTACACTATAACATGAAATGCAAAGGAAATGAAAACACGCAAACTCGCGAGTTCCTTGCCATATGATTTGAGGTTTCGTGGATTGGAAGCTCTGTCCATTTTTTTAGAGATCTGAAGCAACTGCTCTTTCCCTTCCATTCTAAATTATAAGGCGTTTTAAGTTTTCTAAATATATTGCTTTTGCTGTGTATTTAGACATAGTGTATATTTAAGTGCATAGCAAAAGTTATAACAGTAAACATGGCATGGTCAAAAAATAGTGAAGTTCTTCGTTTGATTGTTATAAGGAACGGAAGTGCACCCTTTTTTTTATGCGACAGAATCTATATAATGATGTAGATTCATGTTTCTAACCTACATCCATCTTGTTTAGCGCTATTATAATTCAATCTTACTGGAATCAGTAATGCTTTGCGAACTGGATTCTAAAACGTGAAATAGGACAACTGAGATTGCATATTAGGATACTCGAGAGACGGAGAGTGTCACACACTTGGCCGCCGGCGATCGCCGGCGACGTGAGCACGAAAGAGGAAATTGATTATGAGGACGCCGGCAGGACAAACCCCTTTGCCTTGGCGATTACTGATTACGATGTAATGTCTGAATCTCCCCACAAGATACGGGTGCGGCACTTATGTGCGCTTACAGAGTCTGGCCATCAGGGGCCATAAGACAGTGCAACAACTGGAAAACGTAAATAGGCACATACGGGGTAATCTTCCCAAGTCGTAGCTGATTGTGGAAGGCCGGTCCATGTGACTTTGACTTGAGGAATCGCCGTGTTGCCTTTCTTGACCAACCGGCACTCCAAGATTGCTTCAAGTTTGGCCGCTGCAGCTTCCAAGTCAGTAGTGACTAGAAGGGTATCATGTACAGGAGTATAGTCAGCAATGAAAGGCTTCAGCTGAGAAATGTGAAAAACAGGGTGAATCAATGATCCTTCTGGTAATTCGATCCGACAGGCCACATTGCCAATGCGCTCCTGAACTGTATATGGTCCAAAGTACTTGTAAGCTAGCTTTGGAAAGGTCCTGTTAGCCACTAAGGATTGTGTGTATGGCTGGAGTTTTAGCAACACTTGATCGCCAACAGAGAAATGATAGTCCTGCCTCTTTTGATCTGCCAGCAGTTTTATTCGATTCTGTGCTTTGGCTAGATTTGTCTTGAGGGCTTCTAAATGCAATTCTCTGTTTTCAATTATCTCAACTACGGTAGTGGATGTTGAAACTGGTACATTTGGACCTGCTCCCACATTGGGTTCGTAGCCATACAGGGCCTTAAAAAGGTGAGCATCCTAGTGTAGTATGATAAGATAAATTGTACCACAGTTCTGCTAATGATAGCCACTGAGTCCAAGCTTTTGGGGAGTCTTGCACAGAGCATCTGAGATACATTTCCAAACATTGGTTGACTCTTTTAGTCTGCCCATCTGTTTGGGGATGGTAGGCAGTGCTGAGTTGGAGATTAACTTTATACAACTTAAACAACTCTTTCCAAAAGTGACTGAGAAATACAGTGTCCCTGTCAGTTACTATGGTACTTGGTAATCCATGTAGTTTGACCACATTGTCCATGAAAAGCTGTGCAATTGTTGCTGCAGTGTATGGGTGTTTGACTGGCAGAAAATGGGCACATTTAGTGAGCCCGTCGACCACAACCAAGATAACACTGAAGCCCTGTGACTTGGGTAAGCCTTCTATAAAGTCCATGGACAAATTCCTCCATACACCTTCTGGAATTGGCAGGGGTTGAAGTAAGCCCAATGGATGAGTGTTGGAGTGTTTAGACTGTTGACAGACACAACACTATTTGATAAATGATTCCACATCCTGTTTCATACCTTTCCAAGCAAAGTGCCTTTTTAAGTCTGTGGTAGGTAGCAGCAATACCGGAGTGTCCTCCAAGAGCACTAGAATGACAGCCAACAATGATTTTTGTTTGAAGTGCTGCATTTTGAGCAATCCAGACTTTGCCATGGTGCCTGACCAACCCTCTGTCCAAATTGTAACCCTGTGCATTTGGACTGGAGATGACCAACCTGGTCGGGAGTTGCTAGGCTTGAGCATCTGTGGCATATGAGTTAAGAACTTCCTGTATCCAAGCAGGTTGCACCGAAGACAACTTGCAATGACATGAGATGGGCTACTCTAGAGAGTGCATCAGCTGCCACATTTTCTTTTCCTTGTCTGTAGACAATCTTGAAATGCAGTCCCATTAGCCTTGTCATTGCTTTCCTCTGCATCTTAGAGTGGAGGTTTTGTTCATTGAGATATGCTAGTGATTTATGATATATCACTATAATAAACTCTTGCCTTTGTAAATAAGCTCTCCACCTTTCCACTGCCATGATCAGAGCCAAGAATTCCTTTTCATATATGGATAATGATTTATGTTTCTCTCCTAGGGCTTTGCTAAGATAAGCAATGGGTTGACCTTGCTGCATCAACACCGCTCCAATGCCATCATGGCAAGCATCTATTTCAATTGTAAAGGGTTCTTGGAAGTTGGGCAAAGCAAGGACAGGTGTTCTTGTTAGTGCCACTTTAACATTGTCAAATGCTAACTGGGCTTTAGGAGGCCAAGTGAACTGTTTCAGTCTGAGCAAGTTGGTCAGCGATTTAGTTAGGATTCTATAACCTTTTACAAACCATCTGTAGTAGCCTATAAGACCTAGAAATGCTCTCAGCTCTGTGAATGAAATACGAGCTGGCCAGTGGAGCATAGCTGAGATCTTGTTTGGATCTGTGGACACCCCTTCCGCTGATATAATGTGTCCTAGATATTCCAAACGTGACAGTGCAAAAGAACATTTGCTCTCTTTGAGGAAAAGTCTGTGCTTTCTCAATTCAGCCAAGACCTGCTGCAAATGATGTTTGTGGTCTTCCATAGTGGCACTAAAAATTAGGATGTCATCTAAGAAGACCAGTACAAATTTTCTTAGAAATGGCTGCAAGATTTGATTCATGATGCACTGAAAAGTGGCAGGTGCATTTATAAGGCCAAATGGCATCACCTTGAACTGATAGTGGCCTTGATGAGTTTTAAATGTAGTTTTGTACTCATCCTCTGGATGCATTCTCACTTGATGATATCTTGACCTCATATCTAGCTTGGTGAAGAACTTAGCTCCATGTAATTCATCTAAGATCTCTTCAATGACTGGCATAGGAAATCTATTTTTGATTGTGATGTCATTCAATTTTCTATAGTCTACACAAAATCTCTAGGTGCCATCCTTCTTTTTGACCAAAAGGACTAGTGAAGCAAAGGGACTATGTGAAAGGTCCTTGTTTGGTTTTGGTAATTGAGTGACAACTTAGGTGGACTAATTATGTTTATGTGAGATACACAGGTGATTAGTCCACAGGTATATGTGTATGAGCAACATATGCCATGGAGGTGAAAATGGTTTGGAGATGTTACAAAGCTCACACATGTGATGATGAAGGAGCTTAAATGCACATGAGACATGACATTGAGTCATGTGATCAAGATGGAGAAGATCAAGACAAGACTTGGCTTGATGGACCGGTTGCAAGCGTGAAGGGCAAGTCAAAGGCTTTGGAGTGATGGACCGTGTGGCGGTGAAGCTTGAGCAAGACTTGGCGCCGATGGACGATGGCAACGGTGAAGAGCAAGTGAAGTCAAGATCGATGAACCAATATGATCATGTGATGATATGAAGTGGATCATATCATTGTTGATCGTGTTGGTGCATGTGTTGCATCGACATTGAAGGAGATGGAATGGAATGCGCAAGGCAAAGGTATAACCTAGGGCATTTCATTTCACCGGTCATAGGTGTGTAGAGAAGTTTATGACCAGGTTTAGGATAGATGGCCGTACTATCAAGAGGGGCAAACTTGTTTGCATATTGGTCATCTAGTGCCACTCGAGTGATCTAACTTTGCATTGTCGCTAGGATCGAGTGGCGTGGCAAGTTGAGTGGCTAACATCCTTTAGGAAATGATTGTGAAAATGCTAACACACATACACATGGTGGTGTACACTTGGTGGTGTTGGCACATTTACAAAGGAGGTGGTGTTTGCAGGGTTGAGATGGGTTTGGGTCCCTCTCTCCCTCCCGCCGAGCAAGCTCGGCGGGATTCGGCGCTTTCGGGAAAATGGAATGCCTATTTTCTATTGCACCGGATGCAAATTCTTGTGGTTGGCTCATTGGAGCAAGGGTGAAGAAGTTAGAAGTGAAAACGAGTTCATCGCGAAGATGCTGGCGTCGGTCAACTGACCGGACGCTGGATCTGAATGCACCGGACGCTGGTAGGCTACGTTCGGTCTGGCTGACGTACGATGACGCAGAAGCTGGAGTGTGACCGGACGCTGGCTGCGTCTGATCAAGTGTGACCGGACGCGTCCGGTTGAGGTCGGTACCTTACTGGAAACGACCGGACGTTGGGGGTTCAGCGTCCGATCAGTTGAAGCTGCTGCGTCCGGTCAAGTCAAGTGACCATTGGAACCAGGACACGTGGCCGTCTGCGAGCGACCGGACGCTGAGGTCCAGCATCCGGTCAACACGACCGGAGCGTCCGGTCGGCCCGATTTTTGCCTAGTGAAGGGGTAACGGCTAGTTTAGCCCTTGGGGCTATAAATAGAAGTGGCCTTCGGCCATGGCTGGTGTGGAGCACCTTAGGGGACTTTGTGTCCATGCTTGAGAGTGCTTAGGAGCCCTCCATCTCACACATACTTGATAGCGATCATCCGATTGTGTGAGTGAGCGATTCTAGTGCGATTGCATCGTGAGGTTGCATTGAGTGGCACTAGGTGATCGAGTTGCAAGCCGGTGGTGCTTGTTACTCTTGGAGGTTGCCACCTCCTAGACGGCTTGGTGGTGGTCTCCGTCGAAGCGCGCAATAAGCTTGTGCGGCGCTCTGGAGAAGTGCTTGTGAGGGGCATTGTGCTCGCCCCGCGGGAGCCACAAAGAGCAACTCTAGTAAAGCGTGTCATTGAGCTACCCTCATTCAAGGGGTAGGTTCTTGCGGCGCCCGATGTGCGGGCTTAGCGGGTGATGCTAATTAGCCGCCGAACCACCAAGTGAACGGTCGACACAACGGGGACTAGCGTGTTGGCAAACACATGAACCTCGGGAGAAAAATCATCGTGTCAACCTTGTTCTTCCCGTTGGTTTGCATCCCCATTACACAAAGCTTGCAATTACTTTTATACATATTAAGCTTGTGTAGTTGCTCTTGTAATTAGATAGCTTATGTAGCTTGCTAATTACCTTCTTGCTTGTGTAACATAGAAGTAGCTCCCTTGCGTGGCTAATTTGGTTTTAGTAACCTTGTTAGTCACATTGGTTAGTTTGTGTAACTAAGTATTTGCGCTCTCTAATTAGGCATTGGTTGCCTTGTTATTGAGCATTGCTAGTGAGTTTAGTTAGCTTTGTGCTTTTGCTTACTAGCATGTGTAGCAGCTCCCTTGTTGCTTAAAGTACTAGTGGCATAGGTTTGTGTAACATTGCTCCTAGAATTATTTAGGAGAGCTCTAGCTAGCCCGGTACCTTTGTTGCATAATTGTTATCTTTGCAAGGTGCTAGTGAACATATATAGTGGGGTGTAGTCTTGGCTAAACCGATAGTTTTAATTCCGTATTTGTATCGGTTAGCCGACGCGATTAAGTTTTTGAAAAGACTATTCACCCCCCCCCCCTCTAGTCCGCCATCTCGACCCTTCACTATGGCTATGGGCTATCAAACCAGCTTGCAAAAGCTCCTGGACTTGTCTCTCTATCTCAGTTTTGTGTAATGGTGAATAGTAATAAGGTTTAGAATTGATATGAATAGATTCAAGCAAAAGTGGGATGGTATGGTCATATGCTCTTTGGGCGGTAAGGCTTTGGGATTAGTGAACACATCACTATAGGTTGAAAGAATGTCGATAATGTCAGATTGTTGGGAAGTGTCACTAGGTGTGGATATGATGGTTGCTGGTACATAGTCTAGAAGAACAAAAGCCCATATGTCATTGCCCTTGGTTGAGTTAAATACCTTAGTGGCCAAGATAGACTGAAGCCGTAGTGGGGTTTCTGTTATTCCTTTTAGCTTGACAGGTCTGCCCTCGACACAAAATTCTAGAGTTTTGTGTTGCCAGTCACATTGCATGGGACTATTGGATTGAAGCCAGTCAAAACCGGGGATGGCATCATATGGATGCATATCCAAGACCACCATATCAGTAGACAGTGTATGTCCTTGGCAATACCAAGACAACCCTTGTACCTTTCTGTTGGTGATCATCTATTCACCATTTGCTAACTTCACTTTTCTAGCTTGGGTTGACATTGTAGGTAACTTGGCCAGAGCAACAAACTGATAACTAATGAAGCTATGTGAGCTGCCATTGTCAACAAGGATGAGCATCACTTTATCCTAAACTCTGGCTTTCAGCTTGATAAACTCTGGCTTTCAGCTTGATGCAGTTTGTGTTGTCAACACTAGAGATAGCATGCAATGACAGCTGGCAAAATTCCTCATGAAGTGTGTCTTTGGCTACCAGTTGATTGAGGACATCATCAGATAGTTCTCTGTCAAGGTCATTAATGACCAATGCATTGGTTTGAGGCTTGTTTCCCTTAGGACACACTTCTGGGTGCCCAGGTACAAATTTGTCACCACAATTGAAACAAAGGCCATTTGCCTTCCTGTAGTCCCTTAATTGCCTATCTTTCCACAGAGAAGTGGGTTGAGGTGCTGGCTTGTTTTAAATTCTTGGTGGCATGTATGGTTTTGGTTGATTGGCATTTCTTTGGTATCTAGCCTTGTTTCTGTCATGCACTCCCTGCTGAACCTTAGCAATGATTGAAGCCTTATGCATAGTTGTGGGCATTTGACTCTCTACTGTGCCTCTGATCCCTTCCTTGAGTCCTCTTATGTAATGAGGTGTGAAAAACATTTCATCATAATTAGGATTGTGCATGGTAACAGCAAATTGCAAAGCTTGGAATTGTGTGGTGTATTCAGCCACTGTCCTAGTCTGCTTGAGGTCCAATAAGTCATTCATTGTTGTTCTAAAATCATCGGCTCCAAACTCTTCTTCTACCACAACACAAAAATGATCCCAATTCCTGAAAGTATGGTTTTGTTTGTAAGCTTGGTACCACTTAGCATCATTACCCTCAAAATGCAAATGTGTAGCCGTAATCCACATGCCCTCTGGCAGCTGGTAAAGCTCAAAGTAACTCTGACAATTGTCCTTCCATATCTTGGGGTCTATACCATCAAATTTTGGGAACTGCATTTTGGGCATAGCCTAGCTGGGCAATGTGTCTCTTTATCCTTGGCAAAGACATTGTGAAATGATTCCTTCTCTTCAAACACCATGGATACCTCATCATCATCATCATATGCAGCCTCATTGTCAAATTGTCTCATGGTCAACTGTGCCACTGCTGCCCCATTGGCTTTGACTTGTTGAGCTATCATGTGTTGTTCAGCAGAGTAGTTATCCATGGCTACTCCTCTTATATCCATCTGGGCTTTCATCTGCTGTTGAACTTCACCAATATCATTGACTCTGGTGAACAACAGATCGAAGTGCTCCATGACCTGGTCCATGAACTGCTTCTCTTCGTCAGCACTCTTGGCCATGGTGTCCAACAGAATTTGGGTCTGCTTCGACGGTTTAAGTGGAGCTGTGATGACTGATGGGCAGAATCCGAACCAACTCGGTGAATCAAACAACTGGTTTAGGTTGCCCCTCAGTCATTTGTTGAGCCGTAGATGGAGTAGGTCGGTGTAATCGGAGGAAGGATTAGGGTTTGGTGGAAGTGATCTGGGATGGTGGACTGGTGGAGATGGTGGATCTCCAGGTAGACGACACTAAAGCCGTCACTGACCCAACTCAACCCAAAGGAGGGACCTCTGGGACCTCGCGTTGAACACCACACGGGTGTGACGGAGATCGACCTGCCCACCAGAATTACGAGCTGTAGATCGAAGTGACGGAATCGAGACGGTACATGAGGGTGAACGGCAGACTGCGATGATGGTGGAGGTGGGGTGGTGGTAGGGCGTCGGACCACTGGATCCGCCACTAGAGTCGTCGGAGTGCCGGGTAGCGAGCGATGAGGAAGAGCGTCGCGCTCGTCACCCACGCCGAGGATAGGTCGTCTCCGATACCACTTGTCACACCCTTGACCGCCGGCGATCGCCGTCGACGTGAGCACGAAAGAGGAAATCGATTACGAGGACGCCGGCAGGGCAAACCCCTCCGCCTTGGCGATTTCTGATTACGATGTAATGTCTAAATCTCCCCATAAGATACAAGTGCGGCACTTATGTGCGCTTACCGAGTCTGACCATGAGGGCCCACAAGACAGTGCAACTGGAAAACATAAATAGGCACATACGCCAACTAAGTAGATGACACGGCTTTCTTCAGTGGCCACTAGCTCACTGTATGTCGTCCCGCACCACAGAGAGACCAATAAAGAAAGATGCCAATAAAAGAATAAATAAAGGCACAGCGAACACACTGGCATTTATTAACGATGTAGCATTTTACAGCGGGGTAGCATACACTATTACGATTTACGAATTAGCCTTAGTTGCGCCACATTGCAAAATACAATAAGCACTTCAGCTGTTCAGCGAAAATGAGCTCTCCGGATTATGTATACGGCAATGAGCTGTATCTGTAAGCAACTGCAGAGTAGCATCATCATCACGAATCCGACGATGCAGCCGCCAAAGCCCCCCGTACTGCATGTTGCCGGTGCAAGTACTTCGCTCAGGCTTTCCCAGAAGATCCAAAGAGGCGCAGCTTCTGTGCTACCACAGCTTTCATTGCTTCTTTAGCAGACGCCATGACCTGAATCAGGTCCTTTTCTGGCTTTCCAAGGGACTCCAGGTAGCTGTTCCGAACCTCGGTGTTCACATTGAATTTTCTCACGCCCAAGTCTATGCACTCCTGCTCCAGAAATTAATGCATTGTTATTGCGCTTGCACAATACTAAGTTTTATCCTAATAATACTTGAGATATGGGCTCATTAATAGCATAAGATTCTGTACTGAATCACGAATTGGTCTGCAGTCTATATTTTATCCAGGAACAATGGAAAATTTAGTAACCTCAACATTGTACTAGAGCTTAAAATCTACCTATTCATGATCTATTTGCAGGTTTGCAGCAGGAAAATAAATTCAGTGTTTAAGTAATGCGGTTATTTCTGTCGTAAATGCCTTAAACAAGTCTTCGACAAACAACCCTAGGCTCCAATACCACGTTGAGCATCTTGAATGAACTAGCTTAGCAGAAAGTCTAGAAAATGATAGAAGGATGGATTCCCTTCCTTTACTCTAACTTAACCATTTGGGCTTTGTGTTAAAAAAAAAGGCTGAGTTGGTGCAGGAAACTACAGATTTATACTAATCTAATAAATGAATAACTGAAAGAACCTAACAAACCTTTACGAGCTCATGAGGTAGACCAGATGCTCCATGGAGAACCAAGCTAACTCCTTTCTTTAAGGTCAATGCACGGAGGTCCTGTCATTAGTCAATTAAAAACATGCTGATTCTGTAAGGATTACTCAATTAAAAGCAGGCAACATAAACTTAAAAAAAAGAGCAGGCAACAAAACAATGCAAATATCTCTGAAAGAAATTTTCATGATACGTTCCACATGCAAGTGCAGTTGAATTTGTCTGACCTTTAGCAAGTCAAATCTGAGGTTTGGTCCACTAGGTGGATATTTTCCATGAACATTTCCAATGCAAACTGCTAGAGCATCAATGCTTGTCTCATCAATAAATCCCTCAGCCTGTAAATATGTACCACGAAGGCACAGATATCCTTAGAAATAGGCACAAGTATCACAGTAGAAGGCCACTCAGTTAACATTGTTGTAGAAGAAGAATCGCACCTGGGCAACATCAGTAAATCTTGCTTCATATTCTTCAACGGTCAGGCCATCTTCAGAGCCTGAAAGCCTACCCAACTCAGCTTCCACAAGTAAACCTTTTGCATGAGCCAAGGAAGATATGCTCTTTGTGTATAAGATGTTCTCCCTTAAAGTTAGATGGGAACCATCCACCATCACTGAATCAAATCCCTGGAAATTCAAGGGTCACGGCAGTTGACCAGGAAAAAAACTCAAGATTAATGGTTAGGAAATGCACTTGCATGTCATCTTTGGTAATGCATATTTGAGGAAACCATGGATCTTCACATACCGCTTCAAGAGCTTGAAGCAAGTCTGACTTGGAAATGCCGTGATCATAGTGAACACTGATAGGCACCTGTGATAAGAGAATCACAGAATGTGAACCACTAGAGTATTCAATTTGTTCAGATAATTGTCAAACATGTGGTTTATTTAGGAGTACAGATAGTTGAATTTGCACTCTTTGAAAATGGTAGATTCTCAAGTTTCTCTTACACTGGATTGTTCTGCAGCAGCAATGCAACATGCTACCAATGGGACTCCACCTTGCTTCAGAGCACTGGGATGAATCTAAACAGCAACCATAGCAATTAAGATAAAAACTCGAGATAGTATATGCGCTATACTAAATTTTCATATTCTTTAACAATGCTATATACTATATTTTCATAATCAAGAGCTACGTGGTACTGCTTTCAAAGAACCTGCAGGATAGCAGGAACTTCATTTCATTAAGAAGAGAAAGAGTACAGAGCACCGAACTACAAGGAACATCACCAGAACACTACAATGAACATAGACTCGCTACTCACAAATAAGCTACATTTATTCATCTAACAATTATGAACCCCCCGAACCCCCACATTAGAAAAGGCATGAGAACCTAACGAATTTAATTATGTTTTCTGCATTATGTGATTTCAGGAAAATAAGCATATTGAAGTTCCTAACCTGCAGGATAGCAGGACTCTTTTCAGCCTCTGCTGCTGCAACAACAGCTTCAACTCCCTCAAGGTTATACACATTGAAAGCACCAACAGCATAACCGCCCTTCTCCGCATTCTTTACAACAAGAAAATAGTTAAAGGAGAATTTAAATCCGATTAGTGGTCCAGAAATTAGCCTTGACAAGACTTTGAAATGTCGAGAATCTTACAAGAAGAAGTTCTTTTGTAGAACTTCTAGATGGGGAAGCCCAACTTTTCACCACTTTAGCAAGAGCACTGTTATCACCAACATTACCTGTTTGAGGGGCATGATGTTACCTTGAGTGAAAAGGTTAAATTATTTCTGTGTTAGTGTGGAATATAAACTAAAATGTTTAATACCAGGAAAAACAATGTAAGGGACCCCAGGAAATCTACTCTCAGGACCAAGCTGCCACAATGGTACACCAGCTAATGCTTGTCCCATGACTTTGGCACGTTTAGCTTCCAAAGCTTTTGTAGCAATATCAGATGAAGTGATTCCTCCCTGTGTGAGTCACATTAAAATTAATTTCACAAGTCAATTTCGTTCACAACATGTGGGCTCATTCTTTTTTCTCAACTAGCACAGCAGCACTTGCATACATTGTTTTTTCATTGAAGGAAACATGTAGGTGTAATTCTATCTCAAAACTGCACCAAAAAGTAAAAAAGAAAACAGAACCAATAATTTGGTTTAACAGCAATCATTCCAGAAATGGCCAATTCTTGAAAAGCTGTAATAAATTATCTATATGCATATGAAGTGCAATATGATGAACTTGAGTGCAACTAACAAGTTAATATAGTTAAAAGGAAAAAAACTGTGAAACTGTTACCTTTGCAATAATGTAATGAGGTTTACTATCAATCCTTCTCACAATCTCCACTAGTGCTGAACTCACTTTATAATTAATTTCTAAGCTTTCCTCAGGAGCTGCAACATATTAGGTACACTCTTCTTAGATCTTAGGAGGTCAAACTACTTAGGACAAACATCAAAGGAAGAAAAAACATTACTTCGATTGGCCTAAAAAGAAAATAGAGTTATATCAGTTCCCAAGTAGTGCGCTACTAATGCTTACCAGCTCAATGAGAAAACATCAGTAGCTATAAGTCATATTTTGAAAACCTTAGCATGCGCTTGGTTTTAGGACATGGTAGGATGGGATGGTCATGTCCCTGTTTTTAGAGTTTAGACATGGTGGGATAAGACTCCAAAACAGAATTCTAGAGAGTTGATTTGGATAATCTCCAGACATTACATAAGGCTATTATGCATGCTAGAGATGTTCTTTTAGATGATTTGGATGATCAACTTGCTTTGGGCTTGTCTGTAAATTCACAACTCTCAAACGAATAAAAAATTGTACAGAACTCCATGTCTCAAGCAGTGTTTTTGACTTGGACATAATCAGCACTTTTAGCTTATCCATGACAAATTTTGGTTCGCCTTCCTATAGTGTTTCTATTCATACTTAAACATGGGTAAAAGCATCTCCCCAGATGTGCCAACAAAGCATGATATCATACTATAATAGTGCAATAGATAATTATATCAAGATTGTCTCAGCTCATCACTATTATGCTAATAAACAGAAAATATAACTGGATGCAGAGTAATTGAAAAGATGCTAACTTTTTCCAGTAATGAGTTCGCGGCTGGTGAGAACTAGAGTGTCTTTTCTGGATTGTATATAAGCATTCCCTAGTTCAACAATTCGGCTGATTTCTTGATCTCTGTCCTCCATTGATTTCATTGAAACCATCTCGACAGACACCTAACAAAGAAGCAAGAGATCACATTGGATAGAAAAGATCTCAACATAAGTAGTCCAAATTCAAAACAGAAAATGTAAATAAACTACTTAGATCTTATCCAGGGAGATGCCATAGTTTCATGTTTAGGCATGACAACAAATATAACTTACCTCTATTACTCGAAGAGATTGCCCGCACTGTGATCGCAACTCATCAACCTAATAAACGCAAATATAGATTATACATGAGAAGATACAATCTGAAAAGAAAAAAAAGAGAGAAGCTTAAATCGCTAGAAGTCTGACCTGCTTTGTAGTTTTTGGCACATATGAACCAACAATTATGAGGCCTCCAGTTAAAGCTCTTTTTAAGCCAAGGTCAATTGGACAGATAGGTGGCTTTGGCTTGATCCCAATCCTTGCGCTCACAAAACTTGCAGCTGTGCGGCAGAGAAACCGCTTTCCTTTCAATTCAGCCTGCCAAATTAACAATAGGAAAAGAACAATGGCATATCAAAATGGAGCACTGGTGACAGAATTTTTTTTTAGATAATGGCACTGGTGACAGAATAAAACATATTATCATATATTACTTGACAAGAACTTGATACTATGAGAAAATTGTACCTGGATCATTCCAGAAGCAAAGACGGCCATGTCCCTGTCACTAGCAGCATTGACAATGCACACAGAGCCCTACAAACATACAAACTCCTTGTCAGAAAATATCAAAGTGGACCAAGAACAGAAAGTAGAACAAGAAAATTGGGGTTATGGTACTATTGTGATTCATTGTGATGTATAGTGCAAGTTTTTATGGAAAATCATAATAGTCATTAGCCACTTTGTTCTTTTTTGTTTGGTGCTAACCATTTTTCTTGAATACAGGGGAGAGCTGTGTATCATTTCATTAAAGTAGAAGAAAGACTGTACAACACCAGACTCTTACACTAGCCCAGAGAGATTATAACAGACGCAACACAGAAAAAAACACACTACCGGACCAAGGAAACAAACTAGGCAACAACTAAGCACCTAGCCTATTCCCAGGAGAAGGCCCTGGAGCTCCTTAGCACTGGCCATGCACCAAAGAGTGCCTTCTTTGATTCACGATTCCACTTTGTTGGCATCTGGGGTAGCAGAATTGAAAACAACATCGTTATGTTGTTTCTAGAGTTCCAAGGCAACAAGAAGAATCAATGAATTAACCCCTTTCTCCAGAAGCTTATCCACTTCCTTGAGACAGCATTAGGTGAAATCATCTCAAGGCCAGCCCATTTGTCATGGTTTGATACTAACCATGACAGGTGCATTCACAATGCATAATACAAAGGGCTCGCTAAATTTAGACGACTGTTTTCTGATCGTTTTAAGTCAATAGCAAATTAACTTCCACATGAAGTATCATTTTATGAAATACCTTCTCCAAGCTACAGAGATGCTCACAGACAGCAGTTGGTCCTTGTTTACGCAAGAGAGTTATGGAAATTGTTGAAACTTGGTTCTCCGAAACCCGTCCTCTAGTCTTCTCTTCAACCCACTACACATTCAAGTACAAAGCAAATTTCTTAGGTCTTGCTCTTCATTTTACCAAAATAATTCCTCTAGAAACTTACCTGTCTGAGATTGGAAGATTTATAGCCAAAAGCTGCATCCTTGGCAAATTCGGTTTCACCAGCAGGAATTAATCTGTAGATAATATCTGGACCATCAACCTTTTGTGATATCATTTATTTAAATAACTTGCATAGATTACCTATCAGAGTCTGCGACGTAGTGGACGTCATTAATAGTGTATCTCCCACCTTGAAGAAAAAATGGACAGATTATCCAAGCATCCATCTCACCTAATACTGAGACAGCAGCATCAGCTTCCTGAAAGCAGAAGAACACAAGATGACCACGGAAAACGAAAGAGAAGAAAACTCAAAACATCAATGACTTTAGATATTAACCTCTGGGAAATGACCACGTAGAGTTGAATCACCTCTCAAGACTACTGTATAACTAACACCAGGGACCTTCTTTGCCGCAGCTTCAAGATTTCTGCAGATAGTTTGTACTAGCAGCATGGCCTGTTATAGTGAAAACAATTAAATATATATTTAAGTGAAAAATGTTAAATATATATTTAAAGGGGCTCCAAATATAACTACTCAACTTCTTAGAACTTCATTCCTTAAATAGATATTTGAAGGGGCTCCAAATATAACTACTCAAAACTGCTTAGAACTTCATTCCCTTACCTTATCAGCAGTCATGGAACGAGAGTTTGTCAAAATAAAAAAGCAAGTTGGTAGCTTGAGAAACTGTTCGACAAGGGCTTCAACAGGCCTGCGGTTTTAAATCGCATGCTAATCTTAAGAAACCAAGTATTTATGAATGAAGCTCATATATTAAATTTTGCAAGTGGAACATGTATATGGATTAAAGAAAACATTAAATTCTGACTTTACCATTCAGTTAAAACTTCTATATCATGAACTGTTTGAGTTCCAGTTGGATCATCATCTAAAACTACAAGAATCTTTTTGCTACTATGAGATGCAATAGATACAAGATTATCAACTGGATCTTCTGGCCATTCAGCAGGAAGAGAACGAAGGACATCTTCTTTATTGAGCATGGGAGCCTTCCCTTCAACTTTTACACCAGTTAATGTCTCATAGACCTGCAATCACAATCCTCATCAGATCAATCTAAAATTTACACAGTAAATTGTGAAAGACCAAATGAGTGATCAAATGAGGGTTTTCATATTTCAGCATGATCATAAAAAGAAAATATTCACCTTCACAACGGCAGCATCGTCATATCTACCCCACCCAGAAGCAGATCCTGTTACAAATGCATCACCAAAACTAAATAGTAGCACCACATTTATAACTTTATTTCCAAAGAAGACATATTGCTTGATGGTTAGTTTTTTAGAATACTGTACGGCACCATTACTCAGGACATTTTCCATGTAAAAGCAAGAATACAACATTGAATTGATCACCATTTGGAATAGAATGAAATGAGTTTTTTGTTTTCTTACAGAAAAAACAACCTGAAATAAACAGCTGGTGGGCAATAGTAGAGATGTGCACTGGGATCCTCGAATTGGAACTTTCAGAAGATACTATACCCTGGAAAAGACAAGATGCAAGCATTATAATATATTGATGGTAGCTAACAACATCAGCAAATAAAAGATCATTTATCCATACCAGATCCTTGACAAATATATCCACAGCAGAATAAGGTGTATAATCATTACCGAGCATGTGTGGCACACGATTTCCAAACATCCTGCACGATGGATACTGATTAAGCAATCACATTGCCACCTTAACACATTGTAAAGCATACAAGCATCACATAAAGAGTTCTAGAAGATCATTAAAGTATGGAGTATGGAATCGAAAGGAACTAGCAGTTAGCAAAATTAGTTGAATTGCATGTGTGCATTTCTTTCCTTATCAGTTTGCTAGTCAACCAACATGAAAAGCAATCTAAGTTTAGATACCGAATGATTGAGAAGTGACGTGATTAAAGTGAGCAAGGGTAATCAAAGAAATATACCATGAATAACCTCTTGCATGTTGCATAATTTCGAAGACTCTTCTCGTTCTCAAATTTAGTCGAGCAGCAAATGACATGGCTTCAGCTGCTGAGGCTATATGAACCCCAGCAAGAAGTTGGTTGACCATCTTAACAGAACTGGAAAGAATGAGAAATAGGTACACATTTATGCTAAAATGTAACCATTCATTTTAAAGGTATATCACGTACAGCCACCCAATGATGATAGGAAACCGCAAGGTAAGAAGAATGAAGAATCAAAGCAAATAACTATAAGACATTAAGATGTATATATCACCTTGCAGCTCCACATCCTCCTTTGATTACATACAACTTTTCACTCAGCGCTGTTATGTAAGACTAATAAGCCACTGGACAATCTCTGGATATTTGTCTTGAAACTAAATATGATGGTGTCAGGTAGTCATCTTTATTACCTGATAGAACAGAACCAGTGCAATGCAGAGCTTCATCTGTCCCTGAAGTCATTATCTGTTAAGATAATGCACAGAGTTATTTCAACTAGGGTTGCAACATCATGTCCATATCAAATTGATGTATTAGTAATCATACAGTTAGTGTCCCATCTGCCGCCCTTTTGACACCACCAGATACTGGAGCATCAACCAACTTTATCTGTCGGCATTCAGCTGTATGGAAGCATAGTCAATGAAACTAACTTTTTTATCGCAGAAAGAACACAACATGCTAAATTTTTAAATCACAGAAACTGTTAGCCGCATCGTCAACACTTCTACAAGTTGTGGCTTCCATGACTATAACAGTCCCTTGATAAAAATAATACCAAATTACTACAATTCTTCTCCAAAAAAAATGTTTAATTTGTTTCTTTAATATCAACCAGAATAAATAAACATTGGTGTGCCTAGAAGATAAAATCATCAAGATAAATAAATGAACCATGCAAACAATTTGGACAATCTAGAACCTTATTTTGGAAAATAAAATATGCTAAGAGCTGTTACCTTCTAATCTTCTGTTGAGGTGGATCACAAATCCAGGAGAAACTGTAGAAGAAAGGATGACAGATGTTCCAGCAGATAACACTGAAAAAGGACATTGACATCAGTAGAATTAAATCTCAGCAGCAGTAAACCAATTTGGTAGAAGAATTTATTCTGCAAAGCAGAACATAAGGGGTAAGCTTGTACAGATTACCTGGTACAGCACCAGCATTTCCAAAAAGAACACTATCAGCTTGAGACTCATTTGCAACCATGATAATAAGTATTTCCACATCTGCAATGAGCTTGCATGGTTAGTACATCATCAATGGTGCCACTAATAAGTAATAACTAATTAGCTCAAACTCTGTGCAAGGTAACAACTATAACATTCTTCTAGCTGAACGGAAAGGAGCAGTACTAACACTCATTTACATCAGTGATATTACCTTGTACATGAATACTCATGAAATGAAATTACATGGTTAAATGGATCAGTAAAAAAAATTTAGATACAGATGATCTATCCTGCAAGATTAAATGATACAGTATTAAATTTTTACATGAGAGCAGCCGAACAGGTCATAGCTACTATGTCCAGCCAATAACTTATGAAGTTATGATCAAGAAAACTTTACTGGATGCAGAATGTAGACAGTATGGAAAATTTTGTAAGTCACCTTTTGCTACTTCCTCAGGAGAACCTTTTGTTGATCCACCTAAATCAGCAAACCTGGCCATTGATGGCTTGTAGACCTAAATCAGAAATGGAGAAAAGCTATTCGTTGAGGGCATGTACACACATACACAAAAACAAAGAAGAATAGAAAAGGAAAAGGAGAGCAGGATGTTCTATGACATAGCCCTAGGATCATAGATAAATTTATAGAAAGTTACTACAAAAAAAACTGATTGAAGTTCAAGATATTGGTCTTTCTATTGCTTTGGGATTAAATCTAATGCATTCATTGTTACTTATAAACACAGGTAACAGCCAACAAACTATAATTGTGATTGAATCCAGCAAACATCAAGAGATTGGTCAGAGTTCTGGGATGCGAAAAATGTTAAAGAAACACATGTGCACTTGGAAAGGAAAAGTCTGTGTATAGTTCTTTTACCTTACTGCAACAATACAAAGGGCAAATTATGGAGTTGGGAAGGATAAGAAAGTCAGAAGAGTTCTCACATCATAAGCAACAACACAGAACCCTGATTTCAGCAAATGGGATGCCATTCCAAAGCCCATAGCTCCAAGACCAATGAAGCCAATCCGCTTTGCTGCTTTAGATTCCATAACAAGCTGATCAGCTAATTTGCTTGCATCATAGATTTGTTGACTGGCAGCATCTACAATATTTACTCCAAATGATGCTTCCCAAACCTGAAATACGAAATTCCAAATTCTAAGACAGATTTTAAAAAAGAGCACCTGTTAGCAGGTTTTAAATGCAAACAACTATTCCACACCTTCAGCGGTGAGGCAGATCCATCTCCAGTTACTGCTGAAGAACCTGCAAATAAGTACAAAGAAGAGTGGATGAACCAAAAACACACAAGCAAGCTTGCAAAGGATCCAATTTTCTAGATATGCTAAGACAGACAATAAACGTGGATGGATTATCTCAAGCCTTTGATTCCAAACATTAATGATATCAGGTCAGTGTTTGCCACTGGCTAGCAAATGGGTCAACATGTAAAGAAGCTTTAGGCATACCATGTATCAATTGTTGATAGGCAACACCCAGAAGTGGCAGTGGAAATGTTACTGACTTTGCCATATCCATCACATGGCTCTACAATTTGTAAAAGTGAAACTATTAGAGATTCAGAAAGAGAAGCATTTAGCCATGCAATAGAGATAATTCTTTCCTGTTAGCACTACCAGGATGGCAAATATAAAGAATTAAGAGGACCCAAGAATGTGGAAAGTAAGAATGGAACCCTTACAACTCTCATCAGAAAAAAGGGAATAGGAACTCACTGCATTTTTCCTTGCTGAGTTTAGAAAATCAATAAGCAAAGGATCCCCACTCAGAAGTTTTGGAACTAACTCCACAAATATCCTGTAATCAGTGTAGTAAAATTTTATTAAACAGAATGTCAGGTATTATTTGTTTAGACAGAACACAAAAGAATAAAGAAACTCCCATAACCTTGAGCTCCCAGCAGCATTCGATATTATGTCATAAATAATTGATGGATGAATCCCAGCTCGAACACCAAGATACATTGCTTCAATAGACGCAACAAAATGAATGCCCTCCAGCAAATCATTCACCACCCTAAGTTTGCTGCAGACATAAAAAAACATATATATTTTAAACTGACGTATGATAGTTGCAGTAATTGGTATGGATACTTTTTTTACTGTTGATGTTCCAACTTCCATAGCATGGCTATAGGGTAGTATTGGATTGTTTGTCCTTCTATAATGATATGATATGTAATTATCCTTACGTATTCTTGAAATAGAACACTATTTACTATTGTCAGAAAGGGTGAGCAAACCTGCTAGTGCAAAATTCACCTTCAGCAAAGTAAACGGTATTGTATAGGCCTGAAAATATCACCAGGTAAATTAGAATTTCAACATTATTGCATCTTAGCACATCATAAGATATAAAAGAAGATGGAAATATTGGCAAAGAAATTTACACATCTTTTGACTTACTATGGAAAAACTTTCTAGCTCTTTCTGATACGTCCTGTCTCCCAGATGCAACAATCTGGCATATACAAGGTAAGTAGTGATAAGAGAAAGGGAAAATGAAGATACATGGTATTCAGATTCCCAATATGCTGTACTGCTTACAATAATCTGTTGCTTTAGTTCATCAGATAAACCACTGAAAATGTATCCATCCAGAAGGAAGACATCCTTCTTCTCATCTGTATGGTAAATTAAGTTAGCTAAGTACCACCAAGCTAAGGTCCTCCATATGACCATGTGGATCTCAATGGGTATATAAGTGGTATCATTCAAATTATCAAATATACTCACTCGAAAAATGAAGTCACATTTAAACTCAAACAGTTAAACATGAAAATTTGATCGTTTAAATGTGCTGATTTGCTATGTCTATAACAAAAAAAATGCACATAGAGCTCTTGGCACAATAGCCCTTCCAGGCTGGGAAGCGAATGGCATGGCATGCAAAGTATTTTACCTGTAAGCTTCTGCTCCAGCTTCTCCAACTGGCTAAGCAGCAATGTCGAACGAATCAATACAATAGAACCCGCGCGTAATCCTAAAATGCTCAAATAAACCTTATATATAAGTTATACAGTACCTTGTAGAGTAGATAGTTAAGGTGGCCAGAAGCAGTCAACGGGATAACTCAAGCACACGTACCTTTCGCGATACCCTCAACTCCGAAGAACAACTCGTCAACCCCACCAGCATCGCTTAGCACGACGACCAGCGCAGCATCTGCAGTTAACGAAAGACGCGATCAGCTTAGCCCGATGACCCGATCACCTCGACATTCCAACAAATGCATCGCAGCCACGCAGGAAGCATAGCAGCGTACTCCACAGTTGCACACCCACCAACCCAAATAGGCACGCATCCCGCACAACCGATCGAATCGAGCCAGTACTGGAGCCCAAGAGCGCAGGCTCACCTCGCGCGGCTTCCACTGGGCTCGCGCACCGGAGGAGGCCATTCAACTCCGCGAGCGCCGCAGATGGCGACCGTTCCGCCTGCGCAGGAGTCACTAATCAGACACGCGCGTGATCATACCGGAGAAGTTCCAGCGCGAAACTAGGGGGGGAGGAAGAGCGGAAGGTTGGTGATC
This sequence comes from Miscanthus floridulus, assembly GCF_019320115.1. NCBI lineage: Eukaryota > Viridiplantae > Streptophyta > Magnoliopsida > Poales > Poaceae > Miscanthus > Miscanthus floridulus. The sequence goes on from NC_089597.1 coordinate 47,916,604, forward strand.
GGGGCGAGCAGAGACTGACCTCGGGGACGAACGAGCGGACGCGGGCGCCGGAGCGGAGGAAGGAGGCGGCGAGCTCGACGCTGAGCTCGTCCGCGCCGATGAAGGCCACGGGGGCCGCGGTCGACGACATCGCACCGTCTCCCGCCGGCGACGAGCCGAAGCAGAACCAAGACCGAGAGCAGAGCAAAGCGGATCAAGTGAGCAAGCGAAGTTGGCCGGCACGAGGATTACCACTGTTGGAGACTTTGTCTCGGGTTATCCGTGCCACTGGCAAGTGGGACCTTTCCCGTGGGCCAGTCTGCCAGACGATGACGACAAGCAGCTTGGATTCTGGAGCTGATCACGCGCGGAAGCCTTTTTCTATTCTACAGCGAGGCGGTCGTCAGGGGGTGGAGATCTCACGTGGCGTCCACTGCGAACTAAAGATCGGATGCGAGCTTGGTCCACAACTCCATTTGATACGCCCGTGCTATCTGCGTATGTGGTATGTGCACATCTCAAGTTTAATTAAAATTATAGAAAAACTTATAAAGATTTATGATATTAAATAGATATAATATAAAAATATAACTAATAAAGAATCTAATAATATTTATTTGGCATCATAAATTTTATTATTTTATTAATATATATATTAGTCAAACTTATGTTTTGACTCTCTAAGAAAGTTGGAACGTCTTATAATTTGAGAGGAAGCATATGTGTTAATAATGCATCTACAGACGTGGTACGTAGGTAGGAGACTGGTTGCTAGTACCCCAGTACTCCCTCCATTTAAAAGTATTAAGACGTTTTGGTTTTTCTAGATATATAGCTTTTGCTATACATTTAGATGTATATTATATTTAAATATATATTAAAAATAATATATCTAAAAAAAGCCAAAACATCTTGGAATTTGGAACAAAGCAAGTATAAAATAAATCTTCTACTATATGTGTTCAATAAAGAAATCCGATGAGTAGGAGGTCAGAAATCATTAGCACTAAATAAGATCATACATTATTAGTGGAAGAATAGTTTGAGCAATATGGTCCAACATTATACGCATTGATATAGAGGAAGTAGGTGATCCTCCACATGTTCGTCATCGATCAACGCTACTGCAGAAACATCTCCATAGTGTCCACACGTACGAGGATGGAACATCATGCTCTGGTGTGCTAGCACCATGCACGTGGCTAGGGTTTTATGGGAGGGCAAGAAAAGGTGGCGGCTAGGGCTTTAAGATGGTCGAACTACGTGTCACCCTAGCCGTACCTCATATATTAACTCCGCTAATGAGATTCCACCCTAAAGGCTCATTATGGCCCTCGTGGGTTAGCTATTGTGAAAGTTGGTATACTAAGTTAGCCAATTTGTGTAAAGCAATAGCCAACTTCTTACTATTGAGAGTTGTTTTGTAGGTTGTCTTTCTGGTATGTGAGGTGTACTAAGTGTTTGTCGGTGCAGAAAGTGACCAACACGTAAATATTTATAGTTTTGCCGTACGTTGTGATCGGATGTGGCCTAGCACTCAATGACACAGGGTTTATACTGGTTCAGGCAACGTGCCCTACGTCCAGTTTGAGTCGGTCGGTGACTTTATTCCTGAGTCCAGGTGCTCGAAGTTTGAAGTGGGGTTACAAACAAGAAGGAGAATGATGGAGGGTACAAGAGGTTCGGTCGGACTCTAGTCTGAAGGGCCGAGAGTGATGGGAGCTCTACTATGTGCTAAGTGTTCGAGCGCGTGCTCGAGGTTTGAACCTGGTGGTTCTGTTGTTGTGTGTTGAATCAATGTAAGTGAACTGATCGATCTCCCTTTTGGGAGAGAGCGCATCTCCTTTTATAGATAAAGGGGATGGCCTTACAAGTGAGAGAGGGAGAGTGTACGTATGCTAAGTCTTGTTGCCCACGCCGTCGGGTACAAGATGATTATAGACGCCCATAACACTGTTAATGTCAGATGCATGTGGAAGGTTGAGTCATCTTCTTCTGGTATGGCAGTCGTCGATGCCTGCCATACTGTTGATGCCCAAAGGCAAGTAGGGGTTTTTACCATGTTCACTTGGTATGGTAAATGTCGGCGCCCACAACACTGTTGATGCCCAGAGGCATGTGGGGGGAGCCTTACCGTGTTTGTCCGGTATGGGAGTTGATGGCGCCCACAATACTATAGGGAAAATATCGGCGCCCACAACACTTCTTGGGTTCTGACATGCCAGGGAGGTTGCAGGGTACTATTCTGCAGGTGTATAGGGTACGATCCTCGGTATTACGGTTGACTCGAGTGCCCTGCCTTACTTTCCCCGTCTGTTTCTTGGACCTTACCAAGTGGGCGTCCCTGGTCGGTTGGTCCTAGTCAGCTCTGATTGCACCAGTCGGAGAAGAGTTGTAAGCAGGGGTTCGGCGCCTCCCCAGTCGGAGACGCGGATCGGAGAGAAAGTGGCGTTTGTCTAGGCCTTCAGGTCGGAGAGGCCGTTGAAAGCTCTAGTTTGGTTTTGGTTAATTGATGAAACCCTAAGTGCTAACCTAGTTTATCAAAGTGATTATGAGATAGGTAGCACTACTCCAAGTGATGAAGCAATGACGAAGATCATGACAATGGTGATAGCATGGTGATGATCAAATGCTTGAACTTGGAAAAGAAGAAAGAGAAAAACAAAAGGCTCAAGGCAAAGGTATAAAATGTAGGAGCTATTTTGTTTTAGTGATCAAGACACTTAGTGAGTGTGATCACATTTAGGATAGATAGCCGTACTATTAAGAGGAGTGAAACTCGTATCGGAATACGGTTATCAAAGTGCCACTAGATGCTCTAACTCATTGCATATGCATTTAGGATCTAGTGGAGTGCTAACACCCTTGAAAATATTTGTGAAAAAAGGCTAACACATGTGTTCGCAAGGCTCTAATTCGGCGCTTTCGAGAAAATAAAATGTCTATTTTCTATTGCGCCGGATGTAAAATTCTTGGTGGTTGGCACATTTGAGTAAGGGTGAAGAAGTTAGAGTTGAAATGGAGTTGGTCGAAATGATGCTGGCGTCGGTCTACTGACCGGACGCTGGGTCACTCAGCGACCAGACGCTGAAAGGCTACGTCCGGTCGAGCTGGCAGAGAAGTCGCCAGTTTCGGTGTTGCACCGGACGCTGGACCTATGATGCACCGGACGCTGGTTTCTGCGTCCGGTCAAACTGACTGGTCTGTACAGTGGCTAAGGGTTGAGCACCGGACGCTGGCTGCATCCGGTCAAGGTGGACCGGACGCGTCCGGTCAAAAAAACATGCCTCGGGGAGCTTACTGGAAATGACCGGACGCTGGGGCTTCAGCGTCCGGTCAGTTTTGACCGGAGCGTCCGGTCAGCTTCGTAGCCGTTGAAATCTGACGAACAGCGTTTGAAGCCGGGGACGCGTGGCGCCCATCGGGCGACCGGACGCTGAGGGCCAGCGTCCGGTCAGAGCGCGTTTTGCCCAGTGAAGGGGTATAACGGCTCTATTTGATGGGGGCTCTATTTATAGCCCCATGGCCGGCTCAAAGGATATCTCTTACACATTTTCATTGACATAACAACCTTGTGAGCTTAGCCAAAGCCCTCCCACTCATCTCCATCATTGATCCATCATCATTGTGAGATTGGGAGAGAATCCAAGTGCATTGCTTGAGTGATTGCATCTAGAGGCACTTGGTATTCGTGTTGCGCTGCGGATTTTGCTTGTTTTCTCTTGGTGGTTGCCACCACCTAGACGGTTGGAGCAGCGGTGGAGGATCGGCACGAGTTGGTGATTGTTCGTGGCCATCTCCGGTGATTGTAAGGGGAGTTGTACCTTTCCCGGCGGAGTGCTGAAAGGTAACTCTAGTAAATTGCTCGTGTCATTGAGTTACCTCACTTGTGGGTCGGTTCTTGCAGTGTCCTATCATGTGGACGAGGTTTGTGAAACACCTCTTAGCCGCCGAACCACCAAGTGTTGGTCGACACAACGGGGACTAGCGTGTTGGCAAGCACGTGAACCTCGGGAGAAAAATCGGTTGTCTCTTGTCATTTGCATTCTCCCGGTGATTGGCTTGATCTTCATCTTGTGATTGGTTCATCCCCTATACGGCGGTATAATCACCCTACTTACTTATCTACATTCTTACAAACTAGTTGATACAAGCTCTTTAGTGTAATTAGAATTGAGAGCTTGCTTTATTATTTACATTCATCTAGTTGAGCTCTTTGGAGTAGCAAGTTTGTGTGCCTAAGTAATCATTGCAACTAGAATTGTTGGATAGGTGGCTTGCAACCCTTGTAGAGCTAGAGCAAGTTTGCATTACGCTATTTGTCATACTAATCAAATTGCTCTAGTTAATTTGTAGATTTTTAAATAGGCTATTCACCCCCCTCTAGCCATATTAGGACCTTTCAGCCGTCCAGAAGCGGGCCAGAGTCAGAAGCGAGCGTTGTTCCTCCTTAGTGAGGCCTTCCGGTCGGAGAGGCGGGCTGGAGTTGGAAACGGGCGTCGTTCCTTCTCATCCAGTCCTTCCGGTCGGAGATTGGATCGCCCTTCTGGCCTGTCGCTTAGGTATTTGGGCCGGCCCAGGAGTTACGCGTCGTTCGTAACGTTGTCTGCTGGGCTGAGCCTTTGTTGGGACGCCGATCCATGAGGGACCCCGGGTTTATGAACCCGACAGTGTTGAAGCATCCTCATCTGAAAAATAAATTGTCTTTGTTGGTTGTATCCTCATCTAAAAATTGAATATTTTTTCACTTGATAGTTGTTATATATGGAGAAAAATTGAATGCTTACTTTGTAGCACAGTGGTCTATGATGGTATATTCATATGGATGAGGTGGCACTAGTATTTTTTTGTTGGTATTGTTCTTCTGCGTTTGTGATAATTTGTTGATTATGGTTATGTCCCTTTGCCACTGCTCCTATAGATTGTTGTCTAAAGTTGTGTAGTTGGAAGATTTAGCTCATGGTTCTTTTCACTTGAATTGAATGCTTATTTTACCACTGTCTCCTCTACAAAACAAAGCCTAGCTTGATCTACCTTATATGGCCTTTGATGCACCTTGTCAACTTCCCAAGGGTCAACATAGTTGTAGAACCATTCTTTAGGTAAAGGAAAGGTCTCCTCTAGTAAACAAGCTTCTGTGTACTCGTCTTGATGATAGATAGAGTCCTCAATCTCCATTGCCCTCATCTAAAAAATGATACAAGTAGTTTTCCTCAACTTCTGTGTCAAAGATTCTTGATTGTTTTGTTACCTCTTGGTGTTGCCTCCCCTTTGTGACAGACTTTCTAACTATTTCATTAACTTCTAAGATGTTGGTATTGTTCTTTTATCTGTGGTGGTATATTCATATTTGTCTGAAGTTGTGTAGCTGGAAGATTTAGCTCTTGTGATAATTAAATGCTAGGTTCTTCAATAAGTAATGGAGTTTTTAATACCTCTCTTTTTTTTTATGAGGACAAGTCTTTATTGGTTGTATCCTCGTATGAAAATTGAATGCTTCTTTGCCTGAGTTGTATCCTAACTATAGAGTAGCTATATATGAAGATGGATAGATAATTACTTCATTGTATTGCCTGGGTTGTTACTATGTTAAACACTTGGGGTTTTTTTACTGGCACCAGTGAGTCCTACATAAGGTTGATGTTATCAGGTTGTTGTTTTCATGTATCTGAGGCCACTAGTTACTTTGTTCTTTTATGTCTTGCATTAGATTTCCTAAGTGTGTTAGTTAGCTATGTTTGTGCTTGCATTGTTCCACTGTTGGCTGTCAACTTAGCTTATGTCTTGAATATGGAAAGCTAGGAATGATATATGTTTTTGACCACATATTTTTCTAATGAAGATACCTGTTGAGAGTGAGGACGAGGAGGAAACCGAGGAATTTGAAGACTATATTTCTAATGATACCAAAGAGGAGGATTCTGACAAAGAGGACGACGATGGCTTGCGCGACATCCGCGGGAGGCTCATGCTGGCGAGGGACGACATGAATGACCTCTTCAAGCAGAATTTCAAGGACAAGAAGCACCGAGCATGTACGAGGTTCGGCAAGCTATACAACTAGATCGCTAAGGACTTGGAGGCGGAGAAGAAGTTCTGCAAAGACAAGAAGGGATCTCGCAAGAAATGAAGCGACAATGGTTGTGTGTTGGTTCTTTTGCTTGTACAAATGGAAGTAGTAGCTGCGTGATCTTGAAGCGGTGTGTGTCAAACTTGGTAGTGTGGAAGTAGTGGATGGAACTTGGAACTTGTAGATAGCAGCTATACCATGTCATCCATGGACGGATCCAGCGGTGGGGCTAGGGGGGCTTCAGCCCCCCCTACCCATCCTGAGCACGTGGAGTTTCTCTAAGCCATCTCTTAAAATTTTATGCATACATGTATTAGGTAGGAGGGGCTAAGGTTAAGAGAAGATAAAAAAATCTCTATTCTTTTGTTCAGCCTCCCCTAAATTTTTTCCTAGCTTCGTCACTGATGTCATCTATTATTATTAACAGTTTATGTGGAACTTGTGGATGGTAGCTTTCATGCCATCTATTAACTGTAACTGATTATTTATATATATGTCTCCAGAATGGTGTATATGTTTGTATCTATGTGTATGTCTGAAATGTTGTATGATGTGTGGAACGAATGAATCTAATAGGGACTACGTCAAAACTCAACATTAGAGGTGGATCGGCCTCTGTAAAACTTATTTGTAGAGGTGGTTATGGATCCCAGTCTCTTCTCCAGAAAAGACATTTGTAGAGGTGGGTGTTGTTTCCAGCCGTCTATACAAATACCAATACTAAAAGTGGTTGGGCACCCATCTCTACAAATCGGCGATTTATAGAGGTGAAACAGTAGAGGTAGCTGAGACAGAGCCACCTCTATATAGAGACATCCTAGCCGCATCTACAGTTAAGATTTATAGTAGTAGTCACGTGGTAGTTCTTTTTTTTAGCACGCCAATGTTTTGGTATTTTAGACATATCTTCTTGCTCTGAATTTTTATTTTGATGACCTTATACTCCATGGAAAACTTTTGAAATGCTTTACAAGATTCTGCAAAACATATCTGCAATTTGAACTATCGGACAAACTAAACAAGTGTGCCGAATCATCTGTGTTCACAAAATTTAGCCTTTTTATTGATTGTCTGGTTCTCATATTTTTCCGCCACTGGACAGTTCGGACTATAGTACTATAAGATGATCCTATTTGTCTGGTACTAACTCGTATGTATAGTTCATTCAAAGTCCAAACAGTGGTACCATTTGTTTCTCATATTTTTTATTGTTTTCTTTCTTTTGCTTTGGTTGCTTTTTCAGATTTTGCATCACTCGTTCCCTCACATTCGTCGGAACAAAATAAGCAATCATGTGAATCACATATAAGCATACATATTACTTCAGCTGAATGTGTTGTCATCTTAATTATCAAAAGAGTTGAATGCACTAGCGGTCCTCGAACTTGTAGGCTTGTGTCATATAGGCCCATGAACTTTGAAAATATATTTCTGAGCCCCTAAACTTGTCAAGTGGTACACCGTAGGCCCATGATTAACATATGGATGGACATTTTTTTTTTTGCTGATGTTGTATACCAACGTGGTACATATTTTTAATTTAACCCCTCACATTTATTTTTCTTATAAAAATAGACCTTTCGTTCTCTCTCGCCGTCCCACTTGCTAGAGCAGCGCACCGTCGAGACTGTGGTCGCGGGCTACTCCACGCCCCCGGCCTCCTGACCCTGCCCATCTACTGCAGCAGATCAGCGCACAACATCGGACCCCGACCGCTTGGCGAGCCTGCCGATGCCAGCGCCGCCACAGCCACGTGTGTGCTCCTGCTTCGGCTCGTGGAGCACCGCCGACGTGGTCCTAGTGACGAGCGCGGGCCCTCGACGGCCGCCGCATGCTCGGGGGTGCCATGCGGGAAGAAGACCATGGGCTCCGTTCGCTAGTCTGAAACTTGGCTGGCTGAAAAACATTGTTCTGGTTGAATTGTTGTGAGAGAAAAACACTGTTCCGGCTGAAAAAAAGCCGAACAAACTAAATATAGGGTAAGCCGAACGGGGCCCATAGGCGAGTTGTCGATCACGCGGCACGGCATGGCACGTCGACATACGACGACAAACGCATGCAAGAAGCTAGTTAGCTGGCCAGACTCCAGAGGCCATGCGTCCGGTCTCGCCAGCCATGCAACGCCCGCGTGCCCGACTGACTGTACGTGGTGCGCCCTGCGGCCAGCGGCCCTAGCCCCCTGTGGCCCAGCTCACGGCAGGCAGCCTGCGCAACCTCCTTGCTGCGGCCCTGTGCATCCTCCGCGCCCGAGCGCCACGCCGGCCTCCATGCCCACGACTCCTGGCCACCTTGGCCCGGTGCCCGGCCTCCCTCGCGCGGACCCCGCACCCATGGGTGGCGGCCAGCCCTGCGTGGCCCCTGCGTCGACGCCGGGCGGCAGGCGACCTAGCACTACTGGAAACGGGATCTTTGCCGAGTGTCAAAAATCGGGCACTCGACAAAGACCTTCTTTGTCGAGTGTCGCACTTGGCAAAGAATTGCACTCGGCAAAGAGTTCTTTGCCGAGTGCTAGACACTGGGCAAAAAAGGCTCTCGGCAAAGGACTTCTTTACCGAGTGTCAGGCTCTCGGCAAAAGCACGGCACTTGACATAGGCTGCCCCGCGTAATGGTGTTCGGCCACGTCCTTCTTTGCCGAGTGCCTGCTGTTACACACTCGGCAAAGAAGGTTTTTTTTTAAAAATTTTCTTTGCCGAGTGTCCCAGATCTAGCACTCGGCAAATATTTTTTTTGGAAAATACTTTACCGAGTGCTCCTGATCTGGCACTCGGCAAATATATTTTTTTTAAAAAAAATTCTTTGCCGAGTGTCCTAGATCTGGCACTCGACAAAGATTTTTTTTTTTGAAAAATACTTTGCCGAGTGCCCCTGACACGGCGCTCGGCAAAGAATTTTTTTTGAAATGTCTTTGCCGAGTGCCCCTATGAAGACACTCGGCAAAGATGAAATTTTTTAAAAAAATTAAAAACCCTCTTTGCCGAGTGCCTTATTCTTGCACTCGGCAAAGACCCCCTTTGCCGAGTGCCATGCCCTGACACTCGACAAAGATTTTTTTTTGCCTTCAAATTTTTTGTGCAGCCCTTTTAAGGTACCAGGAACTCCTAGTTAGAATTTGGGATTTCTTGTGGCTTTTTGATATATTTAGTTAATTTATTTCGTTTACTTGAATTTTTTTAAAAAATATAAATTTGAACTGCACGTGGTACGAATAATAGAATTTAATGATTCAAAAAAGGATAGTCATGTTAGTGAGTGTAGTGTGAGGCCGTATTCAGGAACGGACCTGAAATTTCGGACATCTTGTTTCACAAAACATGACCACGAACTTGCGTGCGAAGTGTTTTTAAATTCTATAAAAAGCAAACGAAGTCCGAAAATCATGAAACTTGTTGAGATGTCGTGATATCGTATGTGGAGGCTATGATAAAAATTTAAGAAGGTTTGATGCACGTTGTCACGTATGATGCTTACAAACCAGGACATCTCCACATGTGATATTTGATACACATGTAGAGATGTCTTGGTTTGTAAGCATCGTACGTGGCAACGTGCACGAAATCTTCTAAAATTTTTATCATAGCCTCCACATACGATATCACGATGTCTCAACAAGTTTCATGATTTTCGGACTTTGTTTGCATTTTATAGAATTTAAAAACAATTCGTCTGCAAGTTTGTGGTAATGTTTTGTGAATAAGATGTTTGAAATTTCGGGCCCGTTCCTGGATATGGCCTCACAGTACACTCAATATCATGAATATCATTTTTTGAATCATTAAATTCTATTATTCGATGCACATGCAGTTCAAATTTGCATTTTTCAAAAAAATTCAATTAAATGAAATAAATTAACTAAATATATCAAACATGAAATGTACCAAATTTCGACATGGAGTACCAAGTACTGTAAAAGGACTACAGAAAAAATTTGGAGGTCAAAATACAAAAAAAATATGGTTTGCTGAGTGTCAAAAAATAACACTCGACAAAGGAGCCTTTTTGCCAAGTGTCGAGAGAAGACACTCGGCAAAAATTTTTAAAATTTTTTAAAAACCCCTCTTTGCCGAGTATCAGCCCGGTTGGTACTCAGTAAAGAATTTTAAAAATTAAAAAAAAACTTTGCCGAATGTCAGATCAGAGACAATCCATAAAAAAAAAACTTTTTTCCCGCCGACTGGTTCGGCCCACACACACACCGCACACACCACACGCACGCGCCAGCGCCGCAGCCGCCACCGCCCGCGCCCGCGCCGCCGCTGCCCGCGCGCCCGCGCCAGCGCCGCCCCTGCCCGCGCGGTGCCAGCGCCGCCGCTGCCCGCGCGCCCGCGCCAGCGCCGCCCTGCTTGCCGCGCCGCCGGAGGAGGAGGAGAAAGAGAGGAGGAGGAGAGGAGGAGGCCAAGAGCTTGGCAGCGCTCTCGCCGACGCAGCCTCCTGCCGGGCGGCGGCGCGGCAGTCCAGGTCCGCACCCCCGCGGGTGTCGGGCTTCCAGGTGGGCGCTGTGGGAGCGCCATTCAGCGTGCAGCAGGTAGGCGCCGGCCGCCGGGTCGCCTGGGGCGCGGTGCGGCTGGAGTCCACGGGCCACGCCTCCACCTCGTCGCCGTCGGCCGTCGCCTTCCGGTCTTCCTCGTGCGTTCCACTCATCCAGCAGGTGGAGTGCCAGTGCCAGATCCACTCTCCAGCAGGCAGAAACACAGAAGGCCGGCGCCCGGCGCTCCTCATCGGCTCCTCCCCTTCTTCGCCAAGCAGTCAAAGGCTCAAGGCATCAACCATTCAAGCATGGCTAACGGTTAGTACACAGTATTCGGATTTGAGAGTTCGAACTGAACTACTGAAGTGCTTCATTTTGTTCTCTAATTAGAAGTTGCAACTCAAATGCTTGCTGGTTCTTTACTTACATTGCATATGTATATATACATTCAGACACTGAATTGTTATAAGCTAAGCTAGAGTGCACATTCAATCACTGACACTTTTGCATGAGCTTAGATGCATTATTTTACATGCAGATATATATATCATGTGTGTATATATTATTATGCACAATTACACTGCCAATGATGTGTTTACAGTTTACATGGGTCAACCTTTTCACCAATTGCATCCTGGATAAGTATTGTATCTCCGGACATACTCTCAGCCAATTGTCCAGTGGTCATTTCCTTGTAAAAAAATGCAATGTCTTGTCTCAATAGAGCTTCAAGATAGAGACCCCGAATGCGAGCTGTCTTTCTCCAGTGATGATCCAACACGCAACCTCTGATAAAACAATGAAAACAGTAACACCTTAGTGCTAATCTATAACAGGCAGCACCTTAAAACGTGAAAAACAGTAACACCTTTAGATGCCCCTGGCAGTATCTATGCTGCAGAAAATGGATCTAAGTAGTTTATTGCTCCTGGTTAATGCTTCTCCTTTCTGAAAGAAGATAATGTTACTATGGGATTTCTTGGTTTCAGAGTTGTGGACTTATGGCAATATGAATGCAATACCATCATATGAATAGACTTAACACATGATTAACATATAGTTAGATGATTGTGTGGGCCAGTACGCTCCTCCCCACTCGTGCACTGATCTATATGCTATCTTGTATGGGCCAGTTCAGAATATATAATTCGATATCTATTGGTTACATGTCCAACATGTGTGATTACAGCAGAAAACTACACTACACGAATTTGCTAATTGCTATATTCAAAGAAAGTTAGTATTAACATTGATTAAAGCAGCTATTCATCACGAGCACAGGTCTCAGTTAGAAAAGGCGTTTTCATTTGTTAGTCTAATACAGCTATAAGGATTTTAAGTACTCTCTTCATTTCAAATTATAAGGCGTTTTAGCTTTTCTAGATACTGCACTTCTGAATTATCTGGTGTATCGATTGAGTTGTTATCTTTCAAGCAAGAAACCAGACACACTGTTACTCTCCTATATCTGCCTTTAAAATCATGAATATGAGGGGTAATGCTCTTCTATAAGTTGTGTTTTCCCACACCTGTCTGCTTATAAATTCATAAGTGAGGAGATGCAAAATATTTATAACTTAGATATAATGCTGATCAATATCAGAGGATGTTACACAGATGCATATAACAGCTGAAGCTTGGATGCTAACTCGTGGATGACTCTTATTTTTTACCATGTGTTGCTATAGGATCTGTAAAGAAACATTTTCTAATGTATATCATTGAAGTATTTGTTGTAGTTCCAAATTGATATGTGTGTATTTCTTATGCTCATGCATCCTGTGACCTACTTGTGTTTTCAACTTACTAATGTGTTTTCACTTGCTTTTGTATGTTCTTTTTTCCAGATGGCAGCTTCCGAATGAACAACCTAACTACTTGGCGTCAACAGCCAATGAAAGGTGGCGAGATAGGACCCCACCTCCCATGGACCCTGAGAAGTTGAAAGCCGTAATTGCTGGATACTCACAGAGTATATTTTCTTGCCTAAAAACTTGAGTTCAAGTGTCCTTGAAGATCTTCTGTTCTTCCTAGCATTCTTTAGTGATCCATAATCATGCAGAGTCAATGTGGAACGTTTTTATTATTTAATCCTATAAGTAACATCCTCCTTGCCACTCTGAATGGCAATAGGGCATAGGAGCCCTTGCTAGACTGTTCTGTTTGCCACTCAACCATGGAAAGCGAAATTCAGTTTTAAAAATAAGGTCTGAGCTATCTGCGGAACAGCAAAGTTCTGTGCCACCAATGGGGCCCTAGCTAACAAATTCATGTTGGAAATAGTTTGCCTAGGAGTTTATTGTTGAAATAAGCTGTGGATATATTTATGTGATGAAACTTTGGATGTTAGCCTTGAGGCTGTCAAGGGGTTCTTAAGTTCAATGGTAGTGATATTAGTCTCAAAAATTGAAAATTTGATATAATATGGTTTCACATGGTAGTGATGAAACTCAATCCTTAATAGGAGGAGCAATGAAGAAGATGAAACCTCCTGCATTCAGGATAAAAAATCCAAGTGTCAAGTAGCCCCTCTGAAACAACTCTTGTTTCTCCTTTCAGGTAGATGACGTGAAAATCAAAGGAAAAGATGCACTGCAGCCACGAGCTGATATGATTAAAGAACAAATAGCTCCATTGAGAAGCTGGGTAAGTGAACTAACTTCTGCTATTCTTGTTCTGGCTAAACAATTGCTTATTGTATTTCCCTTCAGCACATTGCCCTTCAGTTTTGTTCAAGTTTGCTTTGGGGCTGTCAGCTGTGGACTATTGTGGGTCTGTGACAATATTGACTTACCATTCCATGTATTGTAACTGCAGGCTGAAGAAATGTCCCGAAAATGGCATTTCGAAGGCAATAAAGAAGCGAAGGAGAAGTCTGTCATCATTAGAGAGCTTTCAAGAGCTCTGGGCTCCAGGACTACCCCTAGTTGATCAACAATGACAGACGGCTGCTGTAAATCCACCATTATCAAGTCATCCACTTTGTTGTATGCGTCGTTATCGTTTTCCATATGTTTGTGTATAGGAAACAGTACATCCTGAGATTTTTTTTTAAAAAAATTCAAACTTTGCTGAGTGCCAGCCAGAGGGCACTCGGCAAAGAATTTTTTTTTAAAAAAAAATTCAAACTTTGCCGAGTGCCAGCCAGAGGGCACTCGGCAAAGATTTTTTTTTTAAAAAAAATTCAAACTTTGCCGAGTGCTAGACAGAGGGCACTCGGCAAAGAATTTTTTTTTTAAAATTCAAGCTTTGCCGAGTGCCAGCCAGAGGGCACTTGGCAAAGATTTTTTTTTAAAAAAAAATTCAAACTTTGCCGAGTGCTAGCCAGAGGGCATTCGGCAAAGATTTTTTTTTTAAAAAAAAATTCAAACTTTGCCGAGCGTCGGCCACGGGCACTCGGCAAAGAATTTTTTTTTTTGAAAAAAATAAAAAATCTTTGTCGAGTGCCTGCAGGGTTGGCACTCGGCAAAGAGACCGTCAACGGCGTCGGCGCCGTGACGGTCGCTTTTCTTTGCCGAGTGCCCCCGGGACTCTCGGCAAAGCCTTTGTTGAGTGCCTGATAAAAGACACTCGGCAAAGAGGGCTTTGCCGATCAATTTTTTGCCATGTGTTCTTTGCCGAGTGCCGCACTCGGTAAAGGCTTTGCCGAGTGCAATTTGGCCTTTGCCGAGTGCCTCGGGCACTCGGCAAAGAACCTAAATCCAGTAGTGTAGCCAGTGGCCACTCCTGGGCGGTGTTGGTGTTGGACTGCCACCCGGAGGTGCTCGCCTGCGTGCGCGAAAAGGTGGCCGCGGCTTGGTCGCTGGATTCTGGTGAGCCGATGACGACGGAGACGATCCAGGGAATGCGCTTCTTCTCTCGGAGGCGTGGTGGGAGGAGGACGTGGGACATGAGAGATGAGAAAGAATGTTTTTACGAGGAAAATAAATGTGAGGGGTTAATTAAAAAATACATGACATGCTGTGGTAGCATGCCATGTCAGTAAAAAATGCCCACATAGCTGACATGGACATGCGGTGTACCGCTTAACAAGTTTAGAGACCCAAAAATGCATTTTCAAAGTTCATGGTTCTATATGGCACACCCTTACATGTTTGAGGGCCGCTGGTGCATTAAACTCTTATAAAAACCACAAAGTACATGACAGATTTAACTTGTTCACTACGGAATTTTTAGGCATAACTAAATTTGATGTGAGTGCACTTGTAGCATTTGATGTGCATAAAAATTTTGGTAAGCCTTGGCTGCAACCTGAACGACCTCTTCATGGTATAATCCATGTGCTAGAGACTAAGCTACAACAATTGGAGTATTTGATCCGTTCTCTATTGTTTGGCCTTGGTAGAAATTAAAAAAATGTCCCTATTTTTGTTTGTTCCTTTTAGGAGGATTATCATGAGACATATTTACATGTTCTTTTCTCGTTTGTTGTTTTCTTGGAGGATTACCGTAAGACATATCTAATAAAGTTCCTATCTAATTACCGTTGTATTTTACTGGGCTTATTTTATTTCTTACCATACCATAACCCATCCATAAAGATTCCTTTTGTATAGTACAAGCCATTATAGCGACCTATGGCCGACCGGTATAGACTATGCTGACTCCCCCTATGTGTCGCTGATAGTGGTGTCGGTATAAAGTTATATTGACCTAACACTTATACCGATCGATTGTTAGACGCTATTGCGTAGATAGATATAGACTAATAGTTTGAGGTCTATTTTAGGAATACCAATCGATCATCTATTTGGAATCTTTACCGACTGATTCCATCGGTATTTTGGTACTTTAATTGACTCATGTCTGAAGCTAGTTTGGTTGTGCTATAGTGTCGTCATCACGGTCACCATAGCCATTTAGGGAGAAAAATTCACCATATGGATAGGATAGGAACACTTTGTACCATACGCATGCGTTTTTTTAAATGCAAAACTCAGTATCGCAGCTTCCTCCCTCGATACAACTGCAAAACATTTCTTACATGTGTTCGAGGGTAAAAAACAAACACAAACAACGGAGGGAGCATATTGCAAGCAGAAGCTCCTACAAAACAGCATCTCCCTGTGATCCCTCAAGAATTACTGAACTCCTGTATTTGCCGGGCACCAGAACTTTTGCAAAATGTATATCCTAATAGGCCAGTTACCTGCTATGGCTTCGGGCCTTCGGCTTCCGCCGGCATGCATTGTACTCAAACTTTAATTCTCCTTACTATAAAAGGATGCAGGTCTCCTGTCAAAAAATATATATGTCAGCTTTGTATAAGGTTCAGTTCAACATGGAAATTATTGTAATAATTGGTTAAAAATGCTCAATAGAGTTCAGTAATCCACCTCAAGGGAGCAATAAATAAAGTAAGCCATAGAGCTGGCGCAAGCTAAGGACCTAGGACTGCATTTCTAGTGGCACAACTACAGATGGACAAGTGTAAAAACATCCCTATTTGGGTGAACGTGCACACCAAATTCTCAGTCGCACAAATTAATCTAACCAATTTCAGTCACACATTGATTGATTGACACCAAATTTCTCAGCCAGGCAAGTAGACCGTTATGGCCTTATGGGAGGCAAGGTGAACAAATATAATTGATTAGAACCATTTTCATGTCATGCCTTCCCTTGGAACAGTGCTAGCCGCCAATGATTTTTTTGTTGAGTTTTGACCTCCTACCTACAAAACTGGGTAAATTTGATACCTTAACTATAAATACCATTCAATTTAGGCCCACCCTAACCTAGTTTGGTGTTTTTTCCGTTGCGCCGGCCCACATATAAGACACTCTTTCTCCCTCCTTTTCTCACCATTGTCGCCTACATCTCCCTCTCTCCCTGTAGAAAGGTAATTAGAGAGCCAACAACGTTTTCCATTGATCTCTGATGTATAAATACATGTTACAACAATGGCTGCTGAATGGGCAACCGCACTGCGTGCCAGTGTACATCGTGGGCGCAAGGGCGCGTACTGGGGCACGTGGTGACCGCACTCTGGACTTGGTCAGCGACGGCGGTTAGCATGTCTGGTCTTTGGTCAGCGACGGTGGTTAGCATGTCCGGTCTTGGCGCTGTCCCTCAACACCCCCCCGCAGTCTGATGGGTGTTCGGCAGCACACAAACACTGGAGCAGAAGCTTTCGAACGACGCCGTCGGCAGACCTTTCGTCATGACGTCGGTGAACTATTCACCTGTTGGAACGTGGAGGACGCGCAGTTCGCCCAGTTGAACTCGTTCTCGGACAAAATGAATGTCGAGCTCAATGTGCTTGGTGCGCTTGTGGTGAACGGGATTCGAGGACATGTATGCTGCGGATACGTTGTCACAGAACACAACCATCGCCTTGTTGATGCCACAATGGAGTTCGCCGAGCAGCTGTTGTAACCAAATGCATTCCACGGCTACGTTCGCCACCACCCGATACTCGGCCTCCACGCTTGATCTTGACACGGTGGGCTGCCGCTTGGATGACCAGGAGACGAGGGAGTCACCGAGATAGACGCAGAATCCTGACGTTGATCGCCGAGTGTCTGGGCTGCCCGCCCAGTCCGCGTCTGAGTACGCGGTGACACTGAGGTCGGAGGAGGCGTGAAGCTGGAGACCGTGCGACGTTGTGCCGCAGACGTACCACAGTATACGCTTGAGTAGCGCCATGTGCGGTGTGCGGGGATCATGCATGTGGAGGCAGGCTTGCTGGACGGCGAAGGCTATGTCAGGCCGCGTCATCGTTAAGAACTGGAGCGTGCCTGCCAAACTGCGGTATGACGTCGTGTCGTCTGTTGGTGGTCCATCGGCGGCGAGCTTGTTCTTGGCTTCGATTGGTGTTGAGGCAGGTTTGCAGTTCGTCATCCCAGCGCGATCAAGGATGTCTTCTGCGTACTGCTCTTGGGAGAGGTAGAACCCGTCCTTGGTGCCCTTGACATCGATCCCGAGGAAGAAGCGCAGCACCCCCATGTCCTTGACGGCGAATTCGGTATGGAGGCAGTCGACAATGTGCTGGAGCAAGGCCGAGCTGGACTGTGGCAGAACCTCCTAAATTATAGGACCCACATGCACTTGTCACTGTCCAACGACCTTTGACAACAATGCATATGTTCCTGGTAACTTAAGAAGTCTGTCGGGTGTCCTCGGGGAACCCCGAAGCATCCACGATTTCCGAGCAGGATCACATTACAAAGTTATTGCAGTATTACAACATTTATTCAAATATCGACACCAGAGTAAAAATAGCGGAAGTCTTACGATAACATAGTTTACAAACCAGTTGTTTCAAACCTTACAAACTAAGTTCGACACTTATTACAAACCATAGTAATAGTGGAGTGGCATAATTAACATATACATTACACACAAAATAAACATCCTGCCCAGGGATCACACATTTACTTCTCATCGTCAGAACGAACAATAGTCATGCAGCACGATCCAAAACAGATCTGCTCATGAGGCTCTCCTACAACAAGGGTCAACGAACCCTGAGTACAAAAGTACTTAACAAGACTTAACCGAAATATTAACTGATAAACTTAGGAATGCAGGCTCAGGGATTCAAGGTATAGCTTTAACAATGATCAAAGTTCTTTTGCATAAAAGCTCTTTTAACAAAATTCTTTATATAGAAAACTTCATAAGAATTATATACAAAGCTGACACGATCCGCGCTGAGATCATGAAACTTCATATCCAACACCTTCACAAGCCTTATTCAAGTTCCAGTTATTAATACTACGATGATGAACAGTGAGTTGAGTCTTCATAACCGAGGAGCAACGACGATTCGAACCGATTATAAACCCAGCTGGGAATTTCAGACCACACGACATATGCAGGTTCCCGACCTACATATACCAACCTACCCTCGGATCCTCTGAAACCAGAACGGGTCCACGCCACCCGAGAATACAGTACTCCACCATTCCAGCCCATGGCCACGTGGGTACACGCTATTCCCGCCATCTCTCCACTCCCAGTGCGCGAGTAGCCATTCTCATAATAGAATAGCCGAGTAAAGGCTTACCGGAGTATGTGGTTAGTACTACAAATTCTCACCTCATGCAATTCAACAACGGATGTGCCTTAATCGACACAGGCGGAAAGAACCCGCTCACAAGACCTCCATGTCTTGTGGCTCACACACACTGAGTCTGCCCAGTCTAGATTTATTACTCCACATTCCCATATCACATGCTAACATAATTAACCAATGTTCCATTTAAAACTTGCAGGTGGCAGGTAGTCACCCGACTTTCATCGTTCTACGCATAGCTAAGCAAAACTAGGCATATACGAGTTTAAAATTGGTAATATGGTAAATATGGAATAACAAGGGTGGTAATGCACCAATTAGGCTCTTACTTAACTCCTAATCACTTAATGCAGTAACGGAAAGCAAAAGCGAAATTAATTTATAAAACACAAGGTAGGGCTGTATGCATCCGAGACTTGCCTTCGTTGCCGGAAAAGTCCGGTTCCTACGACGTTTCACAAGTATTCGATCCGACCTCAACAGACGGATTAACCTCCTCAACAACTTGATTAACTACCACGTGTTCACCTTCGTTCACTACACGTAATAACAATGCCATGTTTAACATGATGCGGAATATGAAACATGATGCTCGATGATGGATGCAAAAATTAACAATTTGAATACAACTTTCCTTCGCGGTACAGTTGCAAGTCAAACAACTAAATCTTTTTCGTAACACATACATCAATGGCCAAGGATCATTATCAACTAATGACCCAAGGTCATCACTCAATTCAAAATTTCAAACAAAACCTAAGTCATTAAAGGTTACTATGTGCTTTTATGAATTAATTATTTAATTTAAAATTATGAAATAAATCAACTTATTCTAATTGAGCTCAAAATTTTAGTATATGCTTATTACATGATAAGTAAGTGGTAAAACAAATTTCATAATTTTTGGACAATTAAATAAGCCTAGAAAAATCATGGAAATCCATTTATTAATAAATTGAGCAATTTTTATCACATTCAAAAAGTACTTTAAAACAATATTTCATATTTTTCTTAAATAATATACATCACAGAGGAGTCACACAAAAATTTTCATAATTTTTGGAGCTCTAAATAAATCTACACAAAAATAACAAAAACAGACACTATTCATTCAAAGCTGAAAATAGAAAAAATCCATTTGAACGCTGAGTCACTGACAACGGGTCCCACCTGTCATCCCTAACCTCGCGCGTTTGACCACGACGGCGACGGCGCTGACCGACGTAAACTCGTCGATGGCTAAAGTACCAAAATGATCACCAAGACTAGGCGCATCGATTGACGTCCCTATCAGCATTGATTACGGCCCTATACTAGCTCGACGTCGTCCATGGCGGACGCGGTGGTACGGCAGTGCTACGCCGGCGGTGTGCGACTGGTAGAGCTCAAACAAGGGATCCAGGAAGCACCAGTGGCTCACCCCGAATGCGTTGAAGCAAGGAGCGAGGTCGGAGAAGCAACGGAGAGGCGTGACGACGATCACGGTGATCACGGCGGAGCAAAGATCGTCGGTGAGGAAGAACCGGCGACTGCAGTGATCAAAACGAGCAAACAACACAGGATTAAGCACCATAGCATCGAGACGAAGCCGTAGGTACACCGATCAAGGCCAACGGCTCACCGGAGTAGGCTGGCCGCGGTGAAACAGAGTCTCGGGTGAGGTTGCCGGCCGCAAGGAAGAAAGCGACGAACGGCGAACTCATGGCGAAATCAATCGACCAGAGCTAGCTGGCTAGGTGCGCAAGGAAACTACGAAGCTATCTAGCACTATGCCACGATGACATAGACGCAGGTTCGACGGCGAGGGCTCAACGGAGCTGCTGCGGCAGTGACTGGAAAACAGAGGAGAAGAGAAAGCGAAGAACGACGACGGTGGCTGGCTTATAACGCGACCAAGGAAGCGCAAAGAAGCCACGTGGAAGCCTTCGCCGTGCCAACGCGACGCCCAGACGGCCACGCGCGCGACTGGAAGCTAACCGAAGCTCGTCGGCGGTGTAGCGCAAGCGGTGAGCACTGTTCATCGAAATTACAGAATTGCCATTCGCCAAATTTCATAAATTACTCCCAAATTTTCATAACAACTCAAAAATCTCCAAAAACAAAAGTTGTTCAAAATCAAAAGTTCTACAACTTTGATTTTATAACTATCTCCTAATTCAGTCTAGATTTTGAAATGAACTTTTGAATTTGAATAAGGAAAGTTAACGAATTACGCCTTTTTAAATTACTCAAAATTTTTCTAAACAACTTAAAAAACTCCAAAAACAAACTTTGTATAACTTGCCAAGCTTTACACTTTTGCTTTTGGGCTCAACCCCAAAATATGCTTAGATTTTGAAATGGATTTTCAGGGTAGGATTTAAATGCTGAAAAGTAGGGTTTTCTCGAAAAATTAAAAATCCAAACAAACTTTGAATGTGAGTCAAACAATACAATTCAACACATACCACATAAATATAACTTGTTTTAGTGTATGCATCTCAAAGTTTTCACCAAATGCCAAATGCTTTGCAATGCATATGATGACATGTCAAATTTTAATATTTAAACACCCGAGGTGTTACAATCCTTCCCCCTAAAAGAAATCTCGCCCTGAGATTCAAAGCCATAGGGTAAGTAATGGAAAAGGAAATGTGTCGCGAGAACACATACAAAATCTGTCCATAAAACAACTGAGGTTCCTTTACAAAACACAATTTGTAGCAACCGAGCTCAACTAACATTACTCTATTCTATATTGACGCTAGAAACTCTGGAAACTTTTCTAACAAGTAGTCTTCTGATTCCCAAGTAGCTTCCTCTTCTGAATGTTGATTCCATTGTATTTTATAGAACTTGATTGTCCATCTCCGAGTAACACGATCTTTCTGATATAACACTTGGATAGGATATTCGGAATAAGTTAAATCCGGTTCTAGTTCCACTCCTTCAACTTCAACATTCTGTTCAGGCATTCAGAGACACTTCTTCAATTGAGAAACATGGAACACATCCTGCACAGCTGCGAGATGTTCAGGTAATTTCAAGCGATATGCCACTTTTCCATACCTTTCCAAAATTTGATATGGTCCAATATATCGAGGTGCCAACTTTCCTTTAACACCAAAACGGGTAACCCCTTTCATTAGTGATACTTTCAGATATACAAAATCTCCTTTGTTAAATACCAATGGTCTCCGTCTTCTATCCGCATAGCTCTTTTGGCGGGACTGAGCTATCTTCAAATTACTCTGTATTTGCCTAACCTTGTCTTTTGTTTTTTTCACAAGGTCAACTCCAAAGAATCTTCTTTCTCTAGGCTCAGACCAACTCAATGATGTTCTGCATCTACGACCATAGAGTGCTTCAAATGGAGCCATTCTAATACTTTCCTGATAACTATTGTTGTATGAGAACTCGGCCAAAGGTAAGCATTCGTCCCACTTAGTGGAATAGTTAAGGACACAACATCTTAATATATCTTCAAGTACTTGATTGACTCTTTCAGTCTGTCCATTAGTCTACGGATGATAAGCTGTACTATACAGAAGTTTGGTACCCAACGAAGCATGTAAATGTTTCCAAAAGCTGGAGACAAACTGTGTACCCCTATCTGACACTATGGTCTTTGGTACTCCATGCAAACTCATGATTCTTGCTAAGTACATTTTGGCATATTGGATCGTAGGATATATTGTCTTGACCGGAAGAAAATGTGCTGACTTAGTGAGTCGATCTATAATAACCCATACTGAGTCAAATCCCTTTGATGTCTTGGGTAGACCAACAATAAAGTCCATACTTATGTCCTCCCACTTCCAAGATGGAATAGGTAATGGTTGTAATTCACCAGCAGACCTCAAATGTATAGCTTTCACCTTTTGACAAGTATCACACTTTGCTATAAATCTAGCAATCTCTATTTTCATTTTTGTCCACCAGAATCTTTGCTTCAAGTCATGGTACATCTTGTTGCTTCCCGGATGGATAGATAATCTAGTAGCATGTGCCTCTTCTAGAATTGACTATCACAACTCAGGAACTTTTGGTACCACCAGGCGATCCTTGAACCACAACACATCTTCATCATCAATGCTAAAGCATTCCGCTTTTTCATTCTTGACTCTTTCTTTGATATGGGCTATACCCTTGTTTTCCTTCTGAGCAGCAATAACTTGATCTCGAATAGTGGCTTCAACAATTATGTTGGTCAAACTTCCTTGTTGAATTACTTCTACATTCAACTTTTCCATTTCTTGACATAAATTCAAACCCATTGTTCTCACTGTCAGACAATTGCAATAACTTTTGCGACTGAGGGCATCTGCAACCACATTTGCTTTACCAGGGTGATAATGTACTTCCAAATCATAATCCTTAATCAGTTCTAACCATCTTCTTTGTCGCATGTTCAACTCTGACTGAGTAAAGATATACTTTAAGCTCTTGTGGTCTGTATACATATGACACGTATTACCAAGCAGGTAATGCCACCAAATCTTTAGAGCATGAACCACAGCTGCTAACTCCAAGTCATGAGTCGGATAGTGTTCTTCATGTTGCTTAAGTTGCCTAGATGCATAAGAAATGACTCGGCCTTCTTGCATCAACACACATCCAATACCAATACCTGAAGCATCACAATAAACATCAAACGACTTCTCGATATCAGGTTGGGCTAATACTGGTGCAGTAGTTAATAATCTCTTCAAAGTCTAGAAAGCCTCCTCACAATCTGATGACCAGACAAACTTAACTTGATTCTTCAATAATTCATTTATGGACTTTGATATTTTTGAGAAATCTAGAATAAACCGACGGTAATACCCCGCCAATCCCAGAAAACTCCGAACTTGATGAACTGTGGCTGGCGGTTTCCAATCAAGCGCATCTTTTACTTTGCTGGGATCAACTGCAACTCCTTCGGCTGACAAGACATGTCCAAGAAATTGCACTTCCTTAAGCCAAAAATCACACTTGCTAAACTTGGCATATAGTTGATGTTCTCTCAAGCGGGTCAGAACAATTCTGAGATGTTCTGCATGTTCTTTCTTATTCTTGGAATATACTAAAATGTCATCAATAAACACCACTACAAACTTGTCTAGCTCAGGCATGAATACTGAGTTCATTAGATACATGAAATGAGCTGGAGCATTTGTCAAACCAAAATACATTACCAAGTATTCATATAATCCATATCTTGCGGTAAATGCCATTTTTGGAATATCTTCAGGCTTTATCTTGATTTGGTGATATCCTGATCTCAAATCTATCTTGGAGAAAACTTTGGCTTTGGCCAATTGATCAAAAAGCAGATCTATCCGAGGTAATGGATACTTATTCTTGATGGTCACTTCATTCAATGGACGATAGTCAACACATAACCTCAGGGTCTCATCTTTCTTTTTCACAAAAATTGCTGGACATCCCCAAGGTGAGGAACTAGGTTGGATAAACCCTTTCTCAATCAATTCTTGTAACTGAGTCTTCAACTCAGCCAATTCCTTAGGTGGCATCCTATAAGCTCTCCGAGAAATCAAAGTTGTTCCAGGTTGTAACTCTATATTAAACTATACTTCCCTATCAGGTGGTAGACTGGGTAAATCTTCTGGAAACACATCCGGAAATTCACACACTACCAGAATATCTCTAATCTCTTTGACAACAGTTGCACAATTCTTGCCCACTGATCTTCTTAGGGTTGGAAATTGGATGAGAAGTTGAGAATTACTATCAGGCAAACTTACCCTTAATGTCCTATTCAACACATCTATAACAGCCTTATGCTGATACATCTAATTCATTCCCAAGATTACATCTATATCCTGATCCTTAAGGATAATCATGGTAGTGGGAAAAATATGCCCACCCAGGTTTACGGGTACCTGGTATACCATTTCCTTAGTACACAGACGTCCCCCAGGAGACTATATAAAGAAACTTTCCTTTGTTGCCCCAATTAAAATTTCATGCTTCACGACAAATGTTCTATTGATGAATGAATGCGATGTGCCAGAATCAAAAGTATAACTACAGGGTGATTGGCAACAGGAAACATACCCATCATCACTGGCTCCCCTTCTGGAATTTCTCTAGCTTGAATATAGAACACCCGTCTTGTCTTCCTCTCATCTTTGCCCTTCTGAGCATTCTAATTAGGGTTCTTGTTTGGTGCCTGACCCTGTTGTTGATTGGCAGGGGCCTTCTAATAATTTTGATTAGCCTGCCTAGGATATGGACATTCCCTAGAGAAATGACCAGTCCTACCACAATTGTAACACGGATAGTTGTGACCCTGGGATGTTGGAGCATTACCACCAGGAGCATTGGTTGACTGTGAATTCGGATAGGTTATAGCAGGACAGACATTTGACTGTTGCCCAGCTTGGAACTGCGACAGACGATAAGGATGACGGTTATGATGTACTGGATGATAAATCACCCTCTGTCTCTTCTGATTTCCCCCAAAAGATCCAGACGGCATACTCTTTTTCTTTTTGAGCTCCTTATGCTGCCGATACTTTGACTCTGAAGCAATTGCAATATTTATGGCCTCATGGTAAGTGACATTGGTACAAGTGGTCATCATAGTCTGCAACTTAGTATTTAGGCCTCTCATAAACCACCTCTTCTTCTTGGCATCAGTATTGACATGTTCTGATGCATATTGGGATAGATGATTAAATCTTCCCACATACTGCATCACAGTTTGATCTCCTTGCTTCAAAGCATGGAATTCATCTAGCTTCATAGCCATCACTCCTTTAGGGATATAATGGGCTCTGAAGGCAGTACGGAACTCAGCCCAAGTTATTGGAATGCCAACTGGTTGCATAGCCACTAAGTTTGCCCACCAAGCACTTGCTGCTCCTCTAAGTTGCTGGGCGGCAAAGCAGGTTTCTGATACTCCGTGCATGGAATAAGGTCAAATTTTTGCTCCATGGTTCGAAGCCAGTCATCAGCCTCCAATGGTTCATCTACCTTGGTGAACACCGGTGGTCTTGTGTCTATGAAATCAACATATGTAGCCTCCTGTCTATTATGGTGGCGACCATGGTTTCCTTGCATCTGATTCTAATTACTTTGAGCCATCTCATGAAGCAAACGAGAATTTTTAGCCGTCACATTGACAAGTGCGGTTATAGCATCAACTAAATTTGTTGGAACTGGTGGCGGATCTGGAATACCGTCCTCATCTTGTGAAGTTCCAGGAATATACGAACCCCACGTACGACGCATCTGCTCATAACAAACCAAACTTTATTCACATGTCTTTTTTGAATTGTACCAAAGTTTACTTTAGACACATTACATAGAGTTTACTAATGTACAAACAAACCCACGAGTATGAAAACAAAACTACATAACTTAACTAGAGCTACTATTATACAACTCTACTCCTTTCCTCAATTACTTCAAACTTCAGGCTCGGTATCCATTCCGGAATTATTACCGCCTTCATCATCACTTTCATTGATCATTACTAATTCTTCAGGATCTTCTTCTTCTTCCTCTCCTGATTCATCATTATCGGCAAGGATGACACCGGGGTCCATGGCATCAGCTTGAGGCTCATGATTCGGATTTAGTAGATTGCTAAGCCTATGAACTTCCTCATGTAGATAGGTATTATGTTCTTCTAAATCTTCTACATAGAATTCTAGCTCATGAGTTCTATCTCTAGCTACATTTTCCCTCTGCCAAGCTTCATTTCTTCCCTCCACCGTACGAACCAACATACGTTCGCAGTTCCTATGCGTGGTGGTGAGATGCCTCAATTGACCCTGTAATTCTCCTACTTGTATAGCATCCAAAGCCCTATCTGTAGTAGCTTGTGCTAACTCTACAGAAATCCTCTGTATCTCAGCCTGGGGATCAGGCCTAGCACTACTACTGCTAGCACCATCATTTCTAGGGGCAAGTTGGTGACGAGGAACTCCTTTGGGTCCAGTGGACTTACGGGGCATCATCTTGGCACGAGCCATACTGTAGGAAGCCAATTTAATCCAAGTAAGACCATTTGATCAAAATCCAAAAAGTAGCTAAGATGGATTACATTCCTCCAACTAGACTCACTACTCAACTCCAGACTAAGAGGTGAAGGAAGTAACGAGTGAATTATTCATGATGCATGAATCGTTCTTACGAACAAAAACATCAAAGTTTATAATGCACATAAACAACATTTATTTTTATATAGGGCATAGTAAGATTACTACTCCACCACACAAAACCTTTTTAATCAATTACGGAATGGTGAGAGAGAAATAAGATAAGTCAGAAGCAATTTGGACCAAATTATCAAGTTAAATTTAGTCATCCCAAATCATTTTGAAGTTTTTGTAAAACAATACAATAAAAACCTTGTAATGATCGCTCCGATACCATTCTGTGGCAGAACCTCCTAAATTATAGGACCCACATGCACTTGTCACTGTCCAACGATCTTTGACAACAATGCATATGTTCCTGGTAACTTAACAAGTCTGTCGGGTGTCCTCGGGGAACCCCGAATCATCCACGATTTCTGAGCAGGATCACATTACAAAGTTATTGCAGTATTACAACATTTATTCAAATATCGACACCAGAGTAAAAATAGCGGAAGTCTTACAATAACATAGTTTACAAACCAGTTGTTTCAAACCTTACAAACTAAGTTCGATACTTATTACAAACCATAGTAATAGTGGAGTGGCATAATTAACATATATATTACACACAAAATAAACATCCTGCCCAGGGATCACACATTTACTTCTCATCGTCAGAACGAACAATAGTCATGCAGCACGATCCAAAACAGATCTGCTCATGAGGCTCTCCTGCAACAAGGGTCAACGAACCCTGAGTACAAAAGTACTCAACAAGGCTTAACCGAAATATTAACTGATAAACTTAGGAATGCAGGCTCAGGGATTCAAGGTATAGCTTTAACAATGATCAAAGTTCTTTTTGCATAAAAGCTCTTTTAACAAAATTCTTTATATAGAAAACTTCATAAGAATTATATACAAAGCTAACATGATCCGCGCTGAGATCATGAAACTTCATATCCAACACCTTCACAAGCCTTATTCAAGTTCCAGTTATTAATACTACGATGATGAACAGTGAGTTGAGTCTCCATAACCGAGGAGCAACGACGATTCGAACCGATTATAAACCCAGCTAGGAATTCCAGACCACACGACATATGCAGGTTCCCGACCTACATATACCAACCTACCCTCGGATCCTCTGAAACAAGAACGGGTCTGCGCCACCCGAGAATACAGTACTCCACCATTCCAGCCCATGGCCACGTGGGTACACGCTATTCCCGCCATCTCTCCACTCCCAGTGTGCGAGTAGCCATTCTCATAATAGAATAGCCGAGTAAAGGCTTACCGGAGTATGTGGTTAGTACTACAAATTCTCACCTCATGCAATTCAACAACGGACATGCCTTAATCGACACAGGCGGAAAGAACCCGCTCACAAGACCTCCATGTCTTGTGGCTCACACACACCGAGTCTGCCCGGTCTAGATTTATTACTCCACATTCCCATATCACATGCTAACATAATTAACCAATGTTCCATTTAAAACTTGCAGGTGGCAGGTAGTCACCCGACTTTCATCGTTCTACGCATAGCTAAGCAAAACTAGGCATATACGAGTTTAAAATTGGTAATATGGTAAATATGGAATAACAAGGGTGGTAATGCACCAATTAGGCTCTTACTTAACTCCTAATCACTTAATGCAGTAACGGAAAGCAAAAACGAAATTAATTTATAAAACACAAGGTAGGGCTGTATGCATCCGGGGCTTGCCTTCGTTGACGGAAAAGTCCGGTTCCTACGACGTTTCACAAGTATTCGATCCGACCTCAACAGACGGATTAACCTCCTCAACAACTTGATTAACTACCACATGTTCACCTTCGTTCACTACACGTAATAACAATGCCATGTTTAACATGATGCGGAATATGAAACATGATGCTCGATGATGGATGCAAAAATTAACAATTTGAATACAACTTTCCTTCACGGTACAGTTGCAAGTCAAACAACTAAATCTTTTTCGTAACACATACATCAATGGCCAAGGATCATTATCAACTAATGACCCAAGGTCATCACTCAATTCAAAATTTCAAACAAAACCTAAGTCATTAAAGGTTACTATTTGCTTTTATGAATTAATTATTTAATTTAAAATTATGAAATAAATCAACTTATTCTAATTGAGCTCAAAATTTTAGTATATGCTTATTACATGATAAGTAAGTGGCGAAACAAATTTCATAATTTTTGGACAATTAAATAAGCCTAGAAAAATCATGGAAATCCATTTATTAATAAATTGAGCAATTTTTATCACATTCAAAAAGTGCTGTAAAACAATATTTCATATTTTTCTTAAATAATATACATCACAGAGGAGTCACATAAAAATTTTTCATAATTTTTGGAGCTCTAAATAAATCTACACAAAAATAACAAAAACAGACACTATTCATTCAAAGCTGAAAATAGAAAAAATCCATTTGAACGCTGAGTCACTGACAATGGGTCCCACCTGTCATCCCTAACCTCGCACGTTTGACCACGACGGCGATGGCGCTGACCGACGTAAACTCGTCGACGGCTAAAGTACCAAAATGATCACCAAGACTAGGCGCATCGATTGACGTCCCTATCAGCACTGATTACGGCCCTATACTAGCTCGACGTCGTCCATGGCGGACACGGTGGCACGGCAGCGCTACGCCGGCGGTGTGTAATGGGAACGGGGATCCTGATCTTTCGTCAGGTGATGGTAACTATCGTTGTGGCGGAGAATGACACACCGATCCGGCTTCAGATCGAAAGATCGAACCCTGCAATCTTAGCACCACAGCTCCTCTGGTTATCAACCAAGTCACGAACCAGGTTGACCTCACCAAGAAGGCTAATCCCTGCCTGCGCAACGAAGAACACAAGCAAGAACAAGATAAAACGCAACCAAATTGTAGATGAAAGATTAATCTCACGAGTTGGGGTCTCACAAACCGAAGAACGGCGAAACTGTTTCTTGACAGAATAATCTAAGCAAAACCCAAAACCTAATGACGGTGGCGGCATATGATTATAAAGGTCTTAAGGTCGTCGCCTACCCTGGATGCACCCCCTAATGGGCCCAAACACGATACACGGTCCAACGGACCAAAAGTAGGTGTCACAGCACCCTGGCAGATTCTGGATGCTGAATTGTTTTGACTATTCCTGTTGATTCCGAAGAGGTTTTGACGTGAAACCACTTGGATTGGCTTCCTTATCAAATTAGCTTTCCATCCATATGTGGATCATTGAAAACGGAGTTCGGATGCGTCCTGGGCGTCCATTTTATTGCAGACTGGTCCTGACGGCCGAGGCAGACTCGAACTCGGATTGGACTGGGCCTCTAGCTTGGCTTGGACGTCCTTGCTGGCCTCCTAAGGTGGTGGCCAAGGAGGAGGACGTCCAAGGGCTTTCTTGGTGGGTTCTCCAAGTCCTTGGGGTGAGCTCCAACTTGGGCCTAGGTCCCAAGGATGTCTAACAAGCCCATGACGACAGTGTAGCTCCCGCCAGAAATAGCAACAGAATATATTGGTGATTTGGAGGCCTTGCCGATGTGATATTGAGATGGGACCAGATCTATTTGAAAGCTTATCAAACAAGCTTTCCATCAAGTGCTCATTGACCTCGATCGCACTCCGGATGGATGAGTTATGGCCTTCCCAATGAGGCACTGTCGGGCTGCCGACGAACCAAAAGTTCAACTTTGATGAACTTTCATTATGAAACACATTTGAACCTACAATCAAATAGTAACATGTACATGTAGAACCAAGTGAATTATAACCAAAGCCACTATACAAATGTAGGAACGAGCGTACCTTATAATCATTGTTTGTATCCGAAGGTGCCATGTCCTCATCATCCTCCCCTTCTTGACAACAAACCGTTCTCGATTTGGGATTAGCTGAAGGAAACATTGTTGGTAGTAGCCAACATTGCTCCCCTTCTTGAAATTTAACATGTTTCTTTATAACAAAACTAGAGAAACTCTGACATGACAAGATTATAGCAATTGCAATCCTTTGGTTGATCATACTTTTGCACAATATAAAGAGATTTCAGATTTGAACAAATATAGACACGATGAACCATATACTCTCCTTTACAATTATATTTTCCAATAAAATGATATATATGTCTAGAGAACCATGGCAAATCAGCATATGCATAAAGTTTCTCCTCTAAAGAACTAAGATTACACGGAACATCAAATTCAATGTAACCCAAAGTATTTAAAGAAGACAATAATTTCAGCTCATCAACTTCACTAGCATTATGAATAACAAGTCTATTTTCAGCACAAGTGCTCATTTTCAGCACACATATAGCGTGATCATTCTTCAATGATTGCATGGGTATAACATAAATATCATCATGCAAGTCATCTTCGTCATAAGAAACATCAAGCAAATCATCTTGTGACAAAGATAAATCAAGCGAATGCTCCACTAAAATTTGCTCTCTCATAGCATGATTGGTGGAAAAATTCAGCACATCAAGAGAACTCATACCTTCTGTGAGTTTAGCATCATGGGCATTACCTTTGCTCTCATGTTCAGTAGGGGTAATAGTTGATGGTTCTGAATTTTCACATGAGGCTGTGAGCTTCTCATTTTCTGTCACGTCATCCTTGCTCTTTTCTACATTGTCCTGCAAAAGGTTAGGCATAGTAGGAGGAATAACACTAGACTCTTCCTCTAAATGGTGCACCTCATCATATGAAGTCAAAACAGGAGGTGGATTAACAAAGGTTTCTCGCATAAGAAGTTTCATATCATTCCAAGTTTGAGGCTTATCAGAAGGATCTAAAGACTCCCACCAAAATAAAGCAGAATGTAGCAAAACACTAGCTGCATTTTTTATCTTTCTCCTTGGACACATAAAGCGAGTATCAAATATGTTATCGATGGCAATTTCCCACTCCATGTACTCATCAGCATCTATACCATCATAAGTTGGTGGATACGAACAACCTGTCATTATAAACACAAAAACAAGGAACAAACGGTGAAAGTTATCCCTATCAAATAACTACGTGGTTGCAGTGGTGTCACTTTTGACAGCAAGTGGAAGTGTCTTACCAAGCTCTTACGAAGTTCTTACCAATGCAAGCAGTGGGTGGTACAACCGGCGGCTGGTTCATGATACTTATGAGGTAGTGGTACCGAGATTGCAAGGACCTTTTTTCTATACTGATCTGAAGTATATATGTGGAGCTTGGGAGGCACGGAAATATATATATATATATGTGGCACACAAGTCAGTGACAGACAGGAATATTGAATAAATGTCCAGAGCACTTGTCCTAGTTGCTGGCCTATATGTGTTCCTATCACCAGTTGTGATAAACAAGAGAGGAAACAAGGATGAAAGGAAACAAGTATTAAAGGTAGCAACAGATATGAACAAGGCAAAAGGTACCACAAACAATAGAGCTATTGAGTGTTCCTTATGTGCTTCTTTTTGATATCTTCTATTCTCTTTTACTATTTTTTTCTTTTATTTTTTTGTCCAATCTTTTTTTTCTTGCTTTTGCTCTTTTGATATTTTTTTCTCAGCAAGGAGCACACAAGAATATACCACAAAAAATTTGAGCTCAATTGAATAAAAGATGTGGCCTATAGAAAATTAGGACTGTGCTCTAAAAAGCATACCAAAACTTGTGGGCCCAGAAACTCAATTTTTTTAATCGAATTTCGCAAATCTAATTTTTGAAAAACCCATCTATGCTGGGATGAAATAGATCTAAAATTTTCTGGCATTCTCCATAGATATAAAATTTTCCCCGTTTCGAGTTCGGATGCAAAAGTTATGACTGTGTTTAAGGAAGCTGCTCGAATTAGGGATTTAGTGGACACAAGATGCAAACCGATGGTGATACGGAATAAGCGGCGGGTGAAGGGATCAACACAAACTAGAAAAGAACACCATCTAAACCAGCAACAAGACTTTGACCTAGGACATAAACTCAACAAAGCGAACTCTGAAACTGAAATATACAAAGGCTATGGCGCGGAAGGTTCTAGGATAGGAAATAAAAATATGGCACTGGACTATAGGACGAATGCGAAACTCTCAAACTAGGGAATAAAAGTGAACCTGATGGTATACCTTAGCTCTAATTACCACTTAATGGGAACGGGGATCCCGATCTTCCGTCAGGTGATGGTAACTATCGTTGTGGCGGAGAATGACACACCGATCCGGCTTCAGATCGAAAGATCGAACCCTGCAATCTTAGCATCACAGCTCCTCTGGTTATCAACCAAGTCACGGACCAGGTTGACCTCGCCAAGAAGGCTAATCCCTGCCTGCGCAACGAAGAACACAAGCAAGAACAAGATAAAACGCAACCAAATTGCAGATGAAAGATTAATCTCACGAGTTGGGGTCTCACAAACCGAAGAACGGCGAAACTGTTTCTTGACAGAATAATCTAAGCAAAACCCAAAACCTAATGACGGCGGCGGCATATGATTATAAAGGTCTTAGGGTCGTCGCCTACCCTGGACGCACCCCCTAATGGGCCCAAACACGATACACGGTCCAACGGACCAAAAGTAGGTGTCGCAGCATCCTAGCAAATTCTGGACACTGACTTGTTTTGACTATTCCCATTGATTCCGTAGAGGTTTTGACGTGAAACCACTTGGATTGGCTTCCTTATCAAATTATCTTTCCATCCATATGTGGATCATCGAAAATGGAATTCAGATGCGTCTTGGGCGTCCGTTTTATTGCAGACTGGTCCTGACGGCCGAGGCAGACTCGAACTCAGATTGGACTGGGCCTCTGGCTTGGCTTGGACGTCCTTGCTGGCCTCCTAAGGTGGTGGCCAAGGAGGAGGACGTCCAAGGGATTTCTTGGTGGGTTCTCCAAGTCCTTGGGGTGAGCTCCAACTTGGGCCTGGGTCCCAAGGATGTCTAACAAGCCCATGACGACAGTGTAGCTCCTGCCAGAAATAGTGACAGAATATATTGGTGATTTGGAGGCCTTGCTGATGTGATATTGAGATGGGACCAGATCTATTTGAAAGCTTGTCAAAC
Organism: Miscanthus floridulus; assembly: GCF_019320115.1. Lineage (NCBI taxonomy): Eukaryota > Viridiplantae > Streptophyta > Magnoliopsida > Poales > Poaceae > Miscanthus > Miscanthus floridulus. The sequence continues at coordinate 47,950,258 of NC_089597.1, forward strand.
AAGCTTTCCATCAAGTGCTCATTGACCTCGATCGCACTCCAGATGGATGAGTTATGGCCTTCCCAATGAGGCACTGTCGGGCTGCCGATAAACCAAAAGTTCAACTTGATGAACTTCCATTATGAAACACATTTGAACCTACAATCAAATAGTGACATGTACATATGGAACCAAGTGAATTATAACCAAAGCCACTATACAAATGTAGGAACGAGCGCACCTTATAATCATTGTTTGTATCCGAAGGTGCCATGTCCTCATCAGTGTGCGACTGGTAGAGCTCAAACAAGGGATCCAGGAAGCACCAGTGGCTCACCCCGAACGCGTTGAAGCAAGGAGCGAGGTCGGAGAAGCAACACTGAGGCGTGACGACGATCACGGTGATCACGGCGGAGCAAAGATCGTCGGTGAGGAAGAACCGGCGACTGCAGTGATCAAAACGAGCAAACAACATAGGATTAAGCACCACAGCATCGAGACGAAGTCGTAGGTACACCAATCAAGGCCAACGGCTCACTGGAGTAGGCTGGCCGCGGTGAAACGGAGTCTCGGGTGAGGTTGCCGGCCGCGAGGAAGAAAGCGACGAACGACGAACTCACGGCGAAATCAATCGACCAGAGCTAGCTGGCTGGGTGCGCAAGGAAACTGCGAAGCTATCTAGCACTATGTCGCGATGACGTAGATGCAGGTTCGACGGCAAGGGTTCAACGGAGCTGCTGCGGCGGTGACTGGATAACAGAGGAGAAGAGAAAGCGAAGAACGGCGACGGTGGCTGGCTTATAACGCGACCAAGGAAGCGCAAAGAAGCCACGCGGAAGCCTTCACCGTGCCAACGCGACGCCCAGACAGCCATGCGCGCGACTGGAAGCTAACCGAAGCTCGCCGGCGGTGTAGCGCAAGTGGTGAACACTGTTCATCGAAATTACAGAATTGCTATTCGCCAAATTTCACAAATTACTCCCAAATTTTCATAACAACTCAAAAATCTCCAAAAACAAAAGTTGTTCAAAATCAAAAGTTCTACAACTTTGCTTTTATAACCATCTCCTAATTCAGTCTAGATTTTGAAATGAACTTTTGAATTTGAATAAGGAAAGTTAACGAATTACGCCTTTTTGAATTACTCAAAATTTTTCTAAACAACTTGAAAAACTCCAAAAACAAACTTTGTATAAGTTGCCAAGATTTACACTTTTGCTTTTGGGCTCAACCCCAAAATATGCTTAGATTTTGAAATGGATTTTCAGGGTAGGATTTAAATGATGAAGAGCGGGGTTTTCTCGAAAAATTAAAAATCCAAACAAACTTTGAATGTGAGTCAAACAATACAATTCAACACATACCACATAAATATAACTTGTTTTAGTGTATGCATCTCAAAGTTTTCACCAAATGCCAAATGCTTTGCAATGCATATGATGACATGTCAGATTTTAATATTTAAACACCCGAGTTGTTACATGGACCCAGTGAGCACAATGTCATCGACGTAGAGTAGGAGATATGCGATGTCCATGCCGCGATGAAGGACGAAAAGGGATGAGTCAGATCGGGTTGCTTTGAATCCGATCTTGGTGACAAACCCAGCGAACCGAGTGAACCACGCCCGCGGTGCCTGACGGAATCCATATAAGGATTTGTCGAGCAGACAGACAACGTCAGGGCGATCAGCATCGACGAAGCCCGTGGGCTGCTGACAGAGAACATGCTCATTGAGATGACCATGGAGGAATGCATTAGAAACATCGAGTTGCTTCATTGGCCACTTGTTAGATGCTGCGATGGCGAGGACAGTACGAATAGTGGCTAGCTTGACGATAGACGAGAAGATTTCACTGAAATCAATCCCTACTCGTTGGGTGAATCCGTGAACCACCCACTGCGCCTTGTAACGCTCTAGGGAGCCGTCAGGATTGAGCTTATGACGGAACACCCATTTGCCACTGACAACATTGGCACTCGGTGGACGATCAACAAGGCGCCAAGTTCTGTTGTGCTGGAGCGCATCAAACTCAAGCTCCATGGCTGCCCTCCAGTTAGGATCTTTGAGAGCAGTCCGAGCTATAACAGGAAGTGGAGAGATGACAGGCACGACGGATGAGTCACCGGCGTGCAGAGCATACCGTGGGTTGGGCTTGAAGATGCCTGCCTTGGAACGAGTCTGCATTTGGTGACCTTGGGCCGACGCCGTGGGTACAGCGTCAAGAACAGGACTGTTGGACAGTGATGGAGCGGGAATTGAAGCACCGGAGGATGGTGCGGAATGAGTGGGTGTGGCACCAGATGCAGCAGGCGATAGTAAAGCAGGAGGTGAAGCAAGAGGAGGCGGTGGTGGGTGAGGTGCGCTCTGCTAAAGAATGACAGGCTCATCAGTTACTATAGCCGGTCTGGCTATTGTCATCTGACGACGCTGAGATTTAGAATGAAAGGGGAACTGGGTTTCATCAAAAACAACATGGCGAGATGCGATGACACGGCGTGTTTGCAGATCAAGACATCGGTATCCACGGTGATCAGCCGGGTAACCGAGAAGAACACACAGCGTGGATCGAGCGTGGAGCTTATGCGGTGCTGTTGAAGCCTGATTGGGATAGCACAGGCACCCAAAAACCCTTAGATGAATGTAGGATGGTGGAGCGCCGAGAAGAAGCTGAAATGGAGTCGTCTGACCAGTGGCCCGACAGGGACGATGATTCAGAAGATGGGTTGCCGTGGATAGCGCCTCCATCCAATATGCATCAGGCAAGCCAGCATGAATGAGAAGACTACGAACGCAGTCATTCAGTGTTCTAATGATGCGCTCAGCTTTGCCATTTTGAGATGAAGTGTAAGGACAAGATAGGCGCAAGGTGGCACCATGGTGTTCAAGATGACGCCGAAAGGCTAAATTATCGAACTCTTTCCCATTGTCAGTTTGGAATGCAATGATAGGTAACTGAAACTGAGTATGAACATAAGCATGAAATGCAATGAGGCACTAAAAAACATTAGACTTGTTGCATAATGGAAAAGTCTAGACATAGTGTGTAAGATCATCAATCAACACAAGGTAATACTTGAAGCCAGAGAAACTAGACACTGGAGAGGTCCAAACATCAGCATGAACAATCTGAAATGGGACATAGCTAACTGAACTAGAGTCTGAAAAAGGTAAACGCACATGCTTGCCAAGCTGACAGGCTTCACAAGTGGATGGCTTGGTGGAGATGAACTCAAGGCGAGGAAGAGTCTGCTGCAATGTGTGCCTTCCGGGGTGGCCTAAACGTTGATGCCAGAGCTCGACAGTGGGCGTGGAGGTGGCAGTCAGGGCCTCCGGCGTAGATGAGGCCAGAGGGTATAGCTCACCGTCGCTATTACAGCGGAGGATCACCGAACGAGTTGGAAGATCCTTGACAGAGAAACCGAAAGCGTCAAACTCCACAGAGACATTATTGTCACGAGTTAAGGAACGAACTGAAATCAGATTCTTAACAAGTGATGGAGAGACAAGAACATTAGGGAGGGAAAGTGGGGATCGAGCAGTGGGGATATGTGTGGAAGCACGATGAGTCACCGGCAGCATGGCGCCGTTGCCGACGACAATAGAAGGGGAATTGTAAACTGGGTGGGAAGAGGTGAGATTACCAGCGTTGGAAGACATGTGGGAAGAAGCGCCGGTGTCCATGAACCATTCGGCCGGTTGAGGAGCAGCTGCTGTGGAATTTGCCGCGTTCAGTGCGGCGAGCAAGGCCTGATGGTTCCACGGATCCATGGAGGGTGGTGGCGGAGTGACGCTAGATCCGGTGAAGTAAGCCTGATGTGGTGATGTGCCGGGGCGTGGGCCGAGCACGCCAGCTCCTGGGGCACGGAATGGCATGGGCCATGCCTGCACCATGCCAGTCCACGGATTGAATCCGGGCGTCCAGGCCGTTGGCGGCCTTGGGGAGGAGAAGCTGCCTGGAGATGAGCCACGGCCACGACCACGCCTATTGTCGAAGCGGTTTGACGCACCGTGAGCAGAAGATGGTGGCTTGGCGACAGTTGTCGGCGCAGTGGAGCCGGAGTTGCCAGCTGGAGTAGAGCTTGATCCGCCTTCGGTGGCGGTGGGTGCGGCAGGACGCGGTCCACCAGTGGCGAGCAGAGCGTGCTGTGCCGCCGTCTTGGCATGCTCCTTGTTGTAGCGCTCTTCCAGAAGAAGGTAGGAGCGCACCGAGAGGAAGGTGTGGGGTGGCTGCCTGGCGGTGATGGCGGGGATGGCGTGGCGATACTTGGAGCTCAGGCCGCGCAGCATGTTCAGGACTTGGCTCGTCTCCCGCACAGGCTGGCCGACGTCGTGGAGCGCATCCGCGAGCTGCTTGAGTCGTCCGGTGTACCAGGTGATGTCCATATTGCCCTGGACCATGTTCCAGAACTCTGTCTCCAGATAGACTGCGCGATGGAGCTCGTTGTCGCGGAATTGACCGTGGATGGCGCCCCAGACGCGGTACGCGGTCGCCTTCGGATGGCGCACGATGTCGCGCACGTCCTTGGCGATGGAGTTGTACAGCCAACTCAAGATGCACTGATCAACCACACGTCAGTCAGGACCATGGTGCTGGTCGGCGGTTGGCGGAGATGAGACGTGGGAGGTGAGGCCGAACTTGCCGAGGAAGGCGTCGAAGAAGCACCGCCATTCGTCGTAGTTCGGCGTGGCGAGCTCGAGAACAACGGGAATGTGAGATTTGATGTTGACGGTTTGAAGGACTGCGGTGGGAGGCGTGGTGGTAGGGGGATCGTCGCCGACAGAGGAGGTGAAGGAGACTTCGGAGGTGTCGTCGGAGTCGGAAGAGCCGAGACCGAAGAGGGGATTGTCGTCCATGGTTGGCATGGCGACAGCCGCGGAGAGGAAGAAGAGAGGAAGAAGACGGCGATGCAGCGAGGGATCAACCCGAGCTTGCTGATACCATGTAGAAAGGTAATTAGAGAGCCAACAACGTTTTCCATTGATCTCTGATGTATAAATACATGTTACAACAATGGCTGCTGAATGGGCAACCGCACTGCATGCTAGTGTACATCATGGGCGCAGGGGCGCGTACTGGGGCGCGTGGTGACCGCGCTCTGGACTTGGTCAGCAACAGCGGTTAGCATGCCCGGTCTTTGGTCAGCGACGGCGGTTAGCATGTCCGTTCTTGGTGCTGTCCCTCAACACTCCCCTCCTCTCTTTCTTCCCCACTGCTGCTTCCCTCCCACTCCATCGTCCATGGCACCTTGTCTGACCACACTAAAGCAAGAGTGCACTCAAAGCCCTCCACCTCCCTTTTACCTTCTCTGCTGGCCCTCCACCACAGCACCTTCTAATGAGGACATCGCTCTTTCGGATACAAAGCTTGGAGGCAAAGAGGACCAGTGTGGGCGTCCAAGTCACAACGGAGGAGGTCCAGTGCAACTTAAGTTGGAGTCCACCTCGGACTCCAGAAGTATAGTCCCGGTTAAAAACGTCACCCAGGACACAATGAACCTTAATTAAGATGGCTTGTAGGACCTGGTGAGCCTTAAGTAAGATGGCTGGTGGCTTACGGAATTTTGGGTCTGCACATAAACATTTTCAGATTGTAATAACGTGTTACACAAGTGCACAAGAACATATTATTGTCCTTAGCGTCCGATGCTACAACTTTCGAGCAAGCTACTAGGACATGACTACTCAATTTTCGGTGGCAGAACTAGGACTGGACAGAGGTAAACATCCCTCTTTGGGCGAACATCGACACCAAATTTCTCAGCCATGTCTACCTCGTCGGGTGTGGCACCCGGTGGGAGCTGCCAGTCGAAGTGGTATAGGAGTGTCGCGAGTGCCAACTCGATGTTGGCATGCGCCAGCATTATGCCGGGGCACATCCTTCTTCCTCCACTGAACGGCAAGAACTGGAAGTCCGTGCCACGAAAATCAACGGTAGTTCCTTCGAAACGCTCTGGCTTGAAAACCTCGGCATCATCCCAGTATTTTGGGTCCCTGTTAATCGCCCACACATTCATGACCATGAGCATGCCTTTGGGCACATCATACCCAAGGATCTTGCAAGATTCCTGACTCGCTTTTGGGAAGAGTACGCATGTTCCTGGGTGCAACCGTAGTGTTTCCTTGATGACAAGCTTTAGGTACTTCAGGTTGGTCAAGTCGTCCTCTGTTACCCGCGACTTGCATCCCAGGACATGTCGGATCTCTTGTTGCACTTTCCGCATCAGTTTTGGATTCTTCATCAGCTCTAACATGGCCCATTGGATCGTTGTCGATGTTGTACTGGTTCCAGTCCCAAACATGTCCTGCAGAGAAGTGTCGCGTAACGATTCATTAATTAAGAAATAATAAATCTTCCTCATGTTGCCAATAATGGTGATAGTAGTACTACCAGGATGACAGCTTTTATGGTCGCCATGGTGAGAGGGCAGTCGAGATCATCATCGTGTTCCTGCAACCGCAGAAGCACATCGAGCAGTGCGTCGTTGGCGCCGTCTTCGGCAGCCGCTCCAGCCTTCCTCCCGCGGCGCTGGTCGATGGCGCGATCCACCAGCTCGAACAGCTTGGCGTTCAGCGCCTTGGACTCGCTCACCGTGCCGTTAATGGCTCGCAGGAGCTTCGACGACGGGAACAGGTCCCCCGCGCTGAACTCGGCGCCCCTCGTCATGGCCTTGGCCAGAGTGGCCATGAACTCGTCCCGCCACCTGAACCGCTCGCCCATGATGGCGCGCAGAACGGTGTCGGACACGAACCGAGACACCAGCTCGCTGACGTTGATCAACTGACGCTCACGCTCGCCGGGCGCGATCGCGGAGCGCGCGTCCATGACGATGGCGCGGGCGAGGTGCGCGGCCTCATCCTCCCGGATGGAGCGGAAGGATCGAACGCGCCTTGCGCTCAGAAGCTCCGTCGTGCAGATCCTGCGGAGCCTCCGCCACATGGCGCCGTGCGGAGACAGGACGAGCCCCACCTTGTCTCCGATGGTGGCTCTCACGGTCGCGGTCATGGTCCGCGTGGCGAAGTTGGTGTCGTTCTCCCTGATAACTTCGCGTGCGGCGTCGGCCGACGAGACGACGACGGCGTGCAGCTCCCCTAGCCGGACGTACATGACGGGGCGTCCCAGCGGCGTGCGAGGACGGCCAAGGCACGGTGCACGAGCCGTGGGTTCTTCACGGTCATTAGGTGGTGGAGGGTGCCAATTACCGGGAGCCGCCATGGTCCCGGCGGCAACCTTGTCCCTGGCGCACAAGGTGGAGTCCGTAGACAATGCAGATCGAGGAGTACTAGAGCTAGGAGGACCAAGATTAGAATCATAATATACAAGCACCAAGGGTGTAGTGGCTCCATGGCTTTGGTTCACTATGATGTTAATGATGTAAACAAGACGAGGAACTGGCCTATAATATAATGAACGTGTAACTTGAGCCTCAGGCTGTGTATATTTATAGATAGAGTTGCAACGCTTGGAGGAAGTAGATGCCGTGTCTAAGTTCCTATTGGGATAGTGAAGCCACAAGCCTCCGCTTCTAGGGAACACCATATGAGTGGTGGTAGCTAAGAGCATCCACTACGCCAGATTTGCACATCACTACAGGCATCATCGCTGTCGGATTTGTGAGAACCGGCAGTGATGTACCTTCACTGTCGTTTATGAGCTTGAAAATAAAAAAAATGATTGGGGCTGGGCTAAAACCGACAGTGAAGGACCACATCACTGCCGGTTTGTTGCTTGAACCGGCAGTGTTTTGGCGGGCACTCATTACTGCCGGTGTAAGCCAAGAGCCGATAGTGATTGTGCTCTATCACTGTCGGTTCTAGCCAAGAACCGACGGTGATAAGCCTACAACAGAAAAGGCTGCAATCGTCCTCTCCTTCCTCCTCTCTTCCATCCCGAGAACAGAGGCGCGCGTTTAGACCATTTCCTCCATTGCTGCGGCTGCTCTTCACCATGAAGCTAGTGCTTGAAATTTGAAGAATGGCTTGATCTTTTTGCTTTAAGGTTAGTAACAAACATCCACTGCTTTGATTTTGTTGCTTAATTTGCTTCGTTTTGACGGCTACATTGTTTGATTCTCATTCTAGTTCTTTCTCTATTCTAGAGAGCACTTTTCCAATTGGATATTTGTGCAAGGCTCAAATTATGGTGAATCCATCATCCAAAATGTTGGTGTCTATGAATACATTTAAATTCCTAGCTAATTATTCCATAGTGGTCAAGATCATCATTGTTAGTATGTGATGCTATAATTAGTTCTTAAAAGTAGAGTAGAATAGTTGTTCTTCAATATTGTGCAATAATTGTTTTTTACTACGATTTTCAATTTAGAGGGCCGGAGCTACCAATTTCAATTTTTCAATAATTAGTGTACAATAATGTTTTTCAAAAATAGTACTTTCGAGCTACAATTGTTGTTCATGAAGCTCGATTTCTTATTAATTCTTTGTCATTACTGTCTCAGTATTTTTTTGTGCAGAGATGGATCGAGAGTGGATGCATCTGTCCCGAACGGACAAGCGGTACATATATGGCGTCAGCCAGTTTATCACCGATGCCAAAGCCCATGCTAGGAATAGGAACCCTATCTTCTGCCCATGCAAAGATTGTTAGAATTATAGTAACTTTCGTCAAATTGAGTCTATACGATCGCACTTGATTACTAGGGGGTTCATGCCAAACTATACGATATGGACTATGCATGACGAGGTTGGTGTGAATGTTCTACAGGAAAATGATGATGATGTGGACATGCCTGACGTAGCCATCTACGATGCTGACGAGGAACCCGGTGTCAACACAGAACCGATGGCCACAGTTAATAATGTGTTTAGGAACACGCTAGCTGACGACACCGAGGATAACGATGGTATTTCTCAGCTGCAACGTAATGTAGAGACCGGATGTCTTAGTAAAAGACAGTGAGAAGGCTAGAGAAAATGAGACAAGATGGCAAAACATCATTGTATAGGAATTGTCCAATGAGCAAACTGGAAGCCAACATCATGCTGTTAGAGTTCAAATCGATACGGATTGAGCGATAAAGGCTTCGATCAGTTGTTAGGTATAATAAGGAAAATGCTCTCAGAAAAAACGAGTTGCCAGAAAAGACATACTTGGCCAAGCAAATGATCTGCCCCATCGGCCTCGAGGTTAAAAAAATCCACGCGTGTTCCAATGATTGCATATTGAGCCATGAAGAAAAATACAAAGACTTGGACAAGTGCCCCAAGTGTGAAGCTCCATGGTACAAAGAAGGGCCGTCAGATGAGGGTATCAAGACCAGAGGAAGTCCCGTAAAGGTCGTTTGGTATTTTTCTATAGCTCCCTGGGTGCATAGGTTGTTTGCATGTGCAAAGTCAACCAAGCTGTTGCGCTGGCATGGCGAAGAGCGTAAGAAAGATACAATGATGAAGCACCCCGCCGATGGACATGACTGGAGGACTGTCAATACTATGTTCTATAAGGACATCGGTGGAGAGGTAAGGCACCTTTGGTTTGCTTTGAGCACAGATGGGATGAATCCTTTTGACCAGGTTAGAAGCAATCATAGCACCTGGCCAGTGACGCTCTGTATATACAACCTTCCACTTTGGGTCTATATGAAGCGGTCGTACATCCAGATGCCACTACTGATCCAAGGGCCAAGATAGCCTGAGAATGACATCGATGTGTTTCTGAAACCAGTGATAGATGAACTACTGGAGATGTTTGAAAAGGGTGTGCTGGATGTTTGGGACGAGTGCAAAAAGGAACATGTCATGATCAATGGAGTACTTATCGCTACAATCACCGACCTACCAGGTCGAGGTTCGTTGTCCAGAGAGAAGACAAAAGGCTATATTGGATGTGTCGAGTGCTTGGACGACACCGATGCGGTAAATCTATCAAATAACTCAAAGATAGTTTATATGGGACGTCGTAGGTTCCTACCTAAGTATAACCCTTACTGCAAGAATAGAAAAGATTTCAATGGTACTATTGAGAAACGCTTAGCTCCAAAATATCGAGACGGGCCTGCGATACTTCGAGAACTCAACAAATTGGAGGTTGTCCGTGGGAAGGGGGACAATGCAGTAGCAGCGCCTAATGGGAGTGTTTGGAAGAAAAAATTGGTTTTCTAGAAACTACCTTACTGGCCATTTCTGAGTGTACACCACTGTCTTGATCCCATGCACATCACTAAAAACGTGTGCGCTAACACTCTTAATACCTTGATGGACACCGGGGGGACATCGAAGGATTCACTAGCCACACGCCTGGACATGCAACACATGGGAATTAGGAAGGAGCTGCATCCCGTGGAGCTAGAGAATGGCCAGTTCGAACTTCCGGTTGCGTCATGGACATTGAAGAAGGAAGAAAAGTGTGCGCTTATTTTTTTCTTCAAAGAACTCAATGTCCCGACGGGCTACTGTGCGAACCCAAAGAGGCTAGTGAACATGAGAGAACTCAAGTTCAACTATCGCCCTATGAAGGCCCATGACTGTCATGTCATTATGACTCAGCTGCTCCCTGTTGCCCTGCGTGGTATCCTCCCCCCAAAGGTCCACGCCCCAATCATAAAGCTTTGCTCGTTCTTCAACGCGATCTCAAAAAAGGTCATTGATGTGTCCACGCTAGAGCAGCTACAGCGGGACATAGCCAAAACTCTCGTTAGGCTTGAGATGCATTTCCCGCTGACTTACTTTGATATCTCATTGCATCTGCTCATTCATCTTGTTGACCAAATTAGAGCCCTTGGCCCAATGTACCTGCATTAGATGTTTCCTTTCGAAAGATTGATGAAAGTTTTTAGGAGGTATGTTAGGAACAGATTCAGGCCAGAAGGGGGCATGGTTGAAAGATGGTCAATGGAGGAGGCCATTGAGTTATGCACATATTATCTGGACATCAAAAGGGTTAGAGTTCCAGAATCTTGTCATGAGGGAAGACTACGTGGCAAAGGAACGATCGGGGAGAAATCTGTTACAGTAGACAACCCTATTTCTTTCAGACAGGCACAATTCACTGTTCTCTAGAAAGCCGAGGGTGTGATGGCATACATTGATGAGCATAGGAAATCGCTGCAAACTCTGTATCCGAGTAGGTCATAGGCTTGGCTGGATAAAAAACATAAGGAGGAATTTGTCAGCTGCTTGCGACGTCGCTTGCTTGAAATAAAGTTGGGTAATCAACTGGATGCCTTAGCCAAGGGACCTTCGAGTATATATCTTAAGTACCAAGGGTATGAGATCAATGGATTCACATTTTACACAAAAAAGCAAGATGGAAAGAGCACATACCAAAGTTGTGGTGTTCGTTTTGATGCTCACGACGAGAACGACAACGTGCAGGCGACATACTATGGTTTCATAGAGGAGATATGGGAGCTAGCCTACGGTCCATTGAAGGCAGCTCTTTTTCGCTGCCAATGGGTCCGGCTCGAGGAAATCAACACTGACAGCGAAGGGTTCACTACCGTTGATCTCACTAAGACCGCATACAGAGATGACCCCTTCGTCCTTGCAAGGGATGTTATGCAAGTCTTCTATGCAAGGGACAACAAGACAAAAGGAAGGCTAAAAGTAGTCCTAGAAGGGAAAAGCAAGATTGTTAGTGTCGATGGAGTGACGGACGAAGAAGACTACATGGGCTATCAGGAAATGCCTCCATTCGGGGCGAACGTACCCCTGCCTATCCTTCAAGAGGGTGACGAACCTGCTTACGTATGAATTGATCACAATGAGGCCCACATTGTTGATTCACCTAAAGATAGTTAGATTATTGTTAACTATGCAATCATTATGCAAACGTTGTATTAGTAATTCACACTGAATATTTAATTTATATTTTATGCGCATCTCTACAATTTAATTATTGACTATGTAATCAAATATTAAGATGATGTTCACAAACACTATTATTTGATAATTATAGACCATTAATTAATTATCATAGAATTAAATAATCAAGACACAAATTTTTGTGTTATTTTAGAATATAAACTAACTACATTATTTCTATTTATAAATAAATAAAGAAAAGCAAACTAAGCGAACTCCCTATCTTAGCTCAGCGTTAAGGCCACGCACTCTGTACTCTGAGACCCGCGTTCGAATCCTAGGCGGCCCAAACTTTTTTGATTTTGCATTTATTATTTAGCAATGCATTACAATGGGATAAAAGAAAAAAATAAAACCATTCTAACCGAACTCCCTATCCTAACTTAGCAGTTAAGGCCGCACACTCTCAACCCCGTGACCCGCGCTCGAATCTCAGGCGGGCCAAACTTTTTTATATTTTTTACAAAAGGCTGCGATGGCAGGCTCCAAACCGACACTGTTTTTTTAATATTTTTTTACCTAAAGTTGCGGCAGGGCCCTTCACTGCCAGTTTTGGTTTGAAAACCGGCAATGATATCTTCTATCACAGTCGGTTGCTCAAACCGACACAGAAGGCCTAATTCACTGTTGGTTTTTAAACTAAAACCGATAGTGATGTGTAGATGCTCCTCACATGCCAATAGTGCTCCCATGACCACAACCGTTGGAACACTGCTCCCACCTACTTCGACAACTTTAGTTCAGAAATAAAAATGTACCACGATTGCTAGCCCCTATAAAATGGCCCTCGGCCAGGAGCTAGCCTCTCCATGCATGTTGGTTTCAGCCAGGCCTTATCAGTCGTGTACAATGTTTTCCTCTCACAACAAACCACAGATATCGTTATGCATCGTAGTCCATCAAAATGGTGCACACATGAGGTACTAGAAGAATGCTACTGAAGATAGAGCAACATCAAAGATTGGAGATGCCACGAGGTTCACAGAGCCATCCGCTGTGGTGCCAAGCTGAATTTGATGTGCTCTGGACTGTACCAAGAAAAAGGCCATGTACAGCAGAGGCATGGATTCATCGATGCCACTTATCATCTCCAACCGGTATAGCTCGTAGACCACCTCGATGCTGTTGTTTGACCCTAGTTGGTGCTAGAAGAATGCTACTAAGGTGGTTAAATTATAATGTGTTGATACACATTGATGGTAACATTGATCTGTAAGCAAATAGGTCTTTGTTATCGTATATGGAATTTTAGTGTAAGGTCTTTGTTATCGTATATGTAACTTATTTCTAATTTTTTGATGTATTTCATTACTATCTAAATAAATATATCGTTGTTGTTAAAACTTTTCCACTATAGTATCTAAATAAATATATCCTTTACATATATGTACCTTCACTATTGGTTCTATTTAGAAACCGGCAGTGATAGTCACCTTCACTGTCGGTTCTATTTAAAAATCGACAGTGATAGTAACTTTCACTGTCGGTTCTATTTAAAAACCGACAGTGATGTCCATGCCCCCTATATAAAACAAACTGCCATCCACATACATCGATTCCACCCACCCACGAACTCTCTCAGTCTCATTTCTCACATTTCACTCTCACTTATCAAGACATCCACTTTCTCTCTACGTGATTTGGTCATGGCTCCTGCATTTTTCAATAGTATTGATATGTTGTATTCTCTAATATTCTATCTATATTCATTTGATCTATATTTATATTCATGTTTCTTTGCATTCTACATTTATATATATTCTTATTCCTTGCATTCGATCTATATTTAATTATGTTGCCACATTTTACTTGGAAGAATTTTTTGTGCATATATTTTATGTTCATATTGTTTTTTGCATTTTATCGATCAGGTGGTATGAACAACAGACCTCCCCCACCACAAGAACCAGGTTTCCACCCTGGCGATGAGCCATTCGCTCCTAATGTGGCCATTCCACGGTTCCCTGTTCCAGCTATTGTATGAAATATTTTCCAACATCTTTTGTTTTTTGATGCTAACAAATAACTGTAATTAGTTTAATATCATTGTTGCATGCATATATGTCGCAGACTATATCCCTAATAGATTGGCTGCGAACAACACTTAGCTGGTTCTTTATCTCGGACATCGTTGAGAACACAGCATCTAATGCAAGTGATCGGCTATGGACGCATGAACTCAGTTTTTTCATCCCTATGAGGGGTTCAAATCATCGGAACCATATCCACGGGATGAGAATATAGAGCCCTAACATGATAAGCGCCCAATTAAGTGCCATGCGCATTTGTTTAGAGGCACTTCGACGTATTTGCTATGATGTGCCTGATTTCTCGCACTTCAAGGCACTTGCTTTGAATGCTGGTGATATCCCCGTCCTAGAAGAAAGTGAATGGTTTGTGAGCTACAACCATGTGGATGTGGTAAAATGGTCACTTATACCTGAGTCGCGGTTATTTGTTGTTTATTATTGTAATAACATTCTATAATTTTTTTCTTTTTCTCCGTATATAGATTGTGCTACAGGACCTTATCTATGCTGCATGTGGCTTGTGGGCCGTTCTAGACCAAGCTACGGAGCAACTCGGGTACGATTGGGACTTCTGCAATAAAAATCTCGGCCAGCTCACTATAGAAGGACGCCAGTACTGCATAAGAATTACTAACAGGGGTAGTGGTCGTTCAGTAGGTTACATCTATGGCCGACCATTCTTTCGGTATTGTGAGGAACGAGAGAGTGCACTCATATGGGGATTGGACTTCATCGATACAAGCAGATACATGATCCATGACATCAATTACCATATATGGATACAGAGGCATGTTAGTGTGCGTGGCCCGATCAATCCCGACAGTGATTCCGATAGTAATTAATATTTATTTAGCTAGGTTTTCAAGGTCGTAGTTTAATTGGGTTCTAATTTTTATATGTACAGCTTTGTGTGTTTAATTATTGTCATGTATGTAATTCGTGTAACATTCATGTGTCATATTTGTCTCAAAATTATTCGCTGGCTTGCATGTGCCACGTGTGAAGGAAACACCAAGTTTGGGATTTTTCCGGAGATGGTTTGCTACTTTTTGAGGTTTAATTGAATTTCCGCGCGACGACACCATTTAATTATAGGTTGAACTGAGTCGACCCGCAAAAAGATCCAGAATGGTGCCAAACTTTTACACAGGCTCTAATATGCCCTATGGATAAGAATTTTGTGGAGGTGGATGAAAAATCTATTGGGCCCAAGATGAAATTCACCCTCTTTTGTCTCATTTGGCACAGAGAAAAATATAATAAATAAAAAAAATGAACAGAAAAACCTAAGATCCTGTGTGGGGTCTTAATTTGGGTGTACATGCTTGCCAAAAAAATTTCAATCCATTTTGACATAGACGGAGTATACATGCTTCACAGAGGTACATGTGCCCTTTCATCGAACCATGACTATACACATAGGTTATCAAGGTTTCTGTGGTTCATAGGCATTCCGGTGTCGTATTGGTCTCAAACTTTTTCTTAGGCTTGCACGTGCCACGTGTGAAGGAAACACCAAGTTTGGGATTTTCCGGAGATGGTTTGCTACTTTCTGAGGTTTAATTAAATTTTCGCAAGACAAGACCGTTTAATTATAGGTTGAACTGAGTCTACCCACGAAAAGATCCAGAATGGTGCCAAACTTTTACACAGGCTCTAATGTGTTCTAGGGATAAGAATTTTATGGAGGTGGATGAAAAAAATCTATTGGGTCCAAGATGAAATTCACCCTCTTTTATCTCATTTGGCACACAGAAAAAAATAATTAATAAAAAAATGATTAGAAAAACCTAAGATCCTGTGTGGGATCTTAATTTCGGTGTACATGCTTGCCAAAAAAATTTCAAGCCATTTCGACATAGGAATACATATGCTTCTATTTATTCAGTATATAAAAGAATTTTTTAATATATATAAACATCACTGTCGGTTTCAAAAAACCAACAGTGATGAGAAGAAACCGATAGTGATGCTTGTTATCACTGTCGGTTTATTTTGAAAACCGGCAGTGATATATAAAAAATTAAAAAATAAATGTACCAGCCCTCGAGTTTGAGCTCGGGTCTCGGGCTATAGAGTTCAGACACTTAACCGCTGCGCTAGTATAGGATATGTGCCAAGGTTTATTTATTTTATCTTTTTGACCTTTACACCGCTTAATAAATTATAAAATTAAACCAAAAAAATTGGGCCGCCCGGGATTCGAACACGGGTATCGGGGGCTAAGTTGCGGGGTCTTAACCGTTGAGCCAGTAGGAGGTATTTGAAAGAAGTGAAAAAGATAAGTTACTTATGCTGTAACCGCTACACAGAAATCACTGCCGGTTTAAAGAATGGCCCGACAGTGATGTCTAGAAGAGCTACAGTCCTGTTGGCTCCCTCGATCTCCGGTACGTAGCATCTCATATACTACGGTCTTTGTGACAACGAAACAATGACCAGGATGCATCGCCACATACAATCCAAGGGATGATATAAGCAAAATGAGGTCATACAATACAACATCCAATATGTAAGCAAATAAAACGAGGTCATGCAATGCAAGTATCAACCCAAGGTGATGATGATCAAACAAAGGATTCGACGACATGGTTTTTTTCAGCACCAGTAAATTATTACATCGACCTAAGACATTGATTAATCACTAGTGCTACTAATTACTGCCGGTGCTGCCGCATGCGTCGTCCCCCTGCTATCGGTGCTCCTCTTCGCGCATCTTTCGTCGCTCAGCCCTACGCCGGCGCCGTTCCGCGTCCATCGTGAGACGCCGCTCGGTCTCCTCCTCCTGGCAGCGGCGCTCCTCCTCCTCGTGGTGGCGCTCCTCACTGCGGCGCTCCTCCTCCTTGGAGATCTCGACGACATGCTTTAGGATGCAGTCATCAGTCTCCTTCTGTGTGATGGCGCGGAGGTGCCGGTCCTCCTCCTCCTTCTGAGCCGTCTCCAACGAGTTGAAGACGACCTCCTCCACCGGAAGATGTTCCGGTTCCTCCTCCGATGCGGTCTCACGGTCCGGATTGTCCTCGAGGTTCACCTCGAGGTCCAATTTGGACAACGACGGTGTCGGTGGAGGCATCGGGGGGGCGACATGAGGACGATGGGTTCAGCATCGCCCATGTTGTCTTCAAGCGGCGAGGCATTGTGGCAACGGGTTGAGGGCCGGGGCGAGGTGTGCGTGGGAAGGGTGCTTCGCTTTCTTGATGCGTGGTGGTGCAATGGCGGCCGACTGTGTGCATGGGGGCCTGGCTTATATAGGCGTGTCGGTGGGTGGAACTGATCACAGTACAATAACTCACACCCCTCGGAAGATGGAGCGCGCCTGCGTTGGGAACCACCATTGCGCCTACATTGGGAAGATGGAGCACGCCTAAGTTGGGAACCGGCGCGAGCAGCCGATGGACTCCTAGGTAAATGTGATGTCTCTTCATGGGGAATAGAAGGGCCGCGACCAATCCAAGGACCGAGAAAACAGTGGCTCTTCATGGGAACCGCGCGACTAGCATGGCCGGGGAGTTGAAGGGTCTACGCGCAAAGCAGGGACAGATAATCACTCAAAGGAATAAATTCCTTCAAACTTTCCAAAATTAGGTGATAGCTCAATGGTTTATCCGCTGCTCTGGAACTTGTAGGCTTCGGTTCGATTCAGGGATGCAACACATTTATTTTATCTTTTTGACCTTTAGACCGCATAATAAATTATAAAATTAAACCAAAAAATTGGGCCGCCCGGGATTCAAACACGGGTATCGGGGGCTAAGTTGTGGGGTCTTAACCATTGAGCCAGTAGGAGGTATTTGAAAGAAGTGGAAAAGATAAGTTACTTATGCTGTAACCGCTACATGGAAATCACTGTCGGTTTAAAGAATGGCTCGGCAGTGATGTACCCCCATCACTGTCGGTTCCTACTTACAACCGGTAGTGATGTACCCACATCACTGTCAGTTTCTAATTAGAACCGGCAGTGATGAGGTCTGGTATAAAAGGCCGCCGCGGGTTGAAATTATCCAAATTTCGACCCCGCGCCAACCATTCCCCGCACTCCTCTTCTTCAATGCCGACGCCCATGCACTGCCCCACGCCAGAGCACCCGTCCACTGCCCCCACATCGCTGTTCCCAGCCCCGCGCTCCTCTTCTTCGATGCCGATGCCCGTGCACTGCCCCACGTCGAAGCACCCGTCCACTAGCCCCCGCGCCGCCGTTCCCAGCCACACGCTCCTCTTCTTCGACACCGATGCCCGTGCACCGCCCCACGTCGGAGCACTCCCCACCATGCTGGAGCACTCCCCACGCCGTCCACCGCCCCACGTTGGAGCATCGCCGAGGCCTTCAGGAGCGTGCGGATAGCTGCTTTCCCACCCCCACGGTGAGTGCTGGCTCACTGCCTGCTAAGTGTTTGATGAAATGAAATGCCCCACGGTTGTTGTCTTCCCAATAGCAGCTGAAATGGACTTTACGTTGACAAACAATATGAGAAAGTAAGTAGTCCCGTATACTTTTTATTGTTTTCGGAGGCACAAGAAATGGACTTAATTTTTTTAAATAGTTTTAAAGATGAAGAATGTATGCAACTCTATCCATTGCTGGCTATGCAATGTCACTGATCCAAACACATTTTTTATTCCTCATGTCTGCAGGCTATTAAAATCACCTCTGTTTTTTGAGACAATCTCACTTTGTAATAGCTAGTCCATAGTCAGATAAAACAGGTTCACTACCATCTACAATCTAATCTCACTTTGTAATCTCACTTCGTAATAGCTAGTCTGGTTCTAGTGTTATCTACAATCTCATCTTAATTAATTTTACAATCCTTAGGTTTATTGAATCCCTAGCTAGGATCTGACCTTGATATGGTCCTTGAAATATGTTTGTAGAAACTTTCTGGTGTTTTGATAGGGTCCTACTTTATTTGACTGTTCATGTTGGTTAATTACAATGACTTGCCTATTTCCTTTCTGTTGTATATGTTTTGCTTTGACCTTTCATCTAATATTTTCTTATATATACTACAAGAAATTATTTATTTCTTGTATAAGTTTTAGTATATTTTAAAAATAATGCTATTTTCAGAGACCATATAACTTGAATAATAACTCTTATTCAGTGAGTTACCATTACCACTTACCACATGCCTAATTTACTTAAATGTATAGGCAACCATGGCATGGTATGTAGTGCATGTTGGTCACATGCCTGGGATTTATCGAACCTGGGAAGATTGCTATGCTCAAGTCAATCGCTACCCTAGTAATTTGCACAAAAAATACAACACAGAAGCTGGAGCTTTGAGGGCCTACTATAGTCATCCGGCCTACCTTGCAAACCATGGCCAACTGGCCTACTATGGTCCAATGAATGCAAACCATGGCCATCCGTTGGCACAGGAGATCAAAGAGAAGCCACCCGCCGGAGATGTGAAGATTAGGAGAATTGCTCCTTGGTCTTGGAAAGATGTCATGCTTTTATTTATGGCTATGGTCATCGCTTTTCTTCTTTGGAAGTTGATGTAGGCTTAGTTTCGTAGAAGAGTAGGTGGACTTTGTTGTATGTGGTCAATCAAACAATGAATTTGTTCTAGGTGAACATATGCTATTATTTGACTTTATTGTATGTGAACTTATTATTACACTTTGCATTAAACATATTATATATATATATGAACATATGCTATTAGTAGTTGTCCGTGGCCAAAACTAACCACGATCGTGTCATAGCCATGACTCATCGTCGCCTGTTACCCCATCGCCGAAGAACTAATTGACAACAAGAAGCGGCTGATATCGCTGGGACGGGAGAGCCGCATGATCCGATAAATGGTGACGGTGTCAATCAGGTCGGTGAGAACGAGCAGCCATGGACCCCATTCGGCCTGCTTGATCTAGGTCAAAATGACCAAGATGGCTAGGTAACTTTGGTATCATGTCACTATGTAGCCACACACGCTAATCAATTGAGAGGGTCATAGCTTACTTGGTGTCTCTAGCAGGAGCCTCCGCCGGTTGAGGAGCCAGAGGGTTCGGGTACTAGGAAGGCCAGATCTAAGCGAGATGTGTCAAAGATTCCTGTTGGTAGGAATGCACACTGGCACATTACTCAGTTCGATGAATTTGGGGATCCACTCTCACCACCTATAGCTTTGACCAAATACAAGACTATCCTCGGGTTACTTGTTAGGGACTTCATCCCGATTAAGTACAGGAAGTGGATTGGGAAAGATGATGACTGGTGGAGGGTTCCCAAAAGAGAGAAGGATTACATATGGGATGTCAAGATCCCAGAGTATTTCACTTTCCTAGCCAAGTATGACAGGGAGTTAGTCAAGAAAAAAGCAAAAGAAATCATGGGGACATGCTTCAAGAATTTCAAGGGGACATTGTACAAGAATTTTGTCCTCCAAAATAAAGAGCCAGATTTCGATGGTGGACAGTTTAGTAAGCAGAAGGACTTCTGGCAGAATTTCAAGGAATACAGGTTATCCGAGGAGTACTTAGAACTGAGCAAGAAGAATAAGGAGAATTCACAGAAAGCGACGAATCCTCATCATCTCGGCTCACGTGGCTATGCCAAAAAGATACCAGAATTTGAAGTAGAACTTCAAAAGATGGATCGTCTTGCTGAGGAAGGCATTTAGGTTGAGACCACTGATTGGGAGCCCAGATCGGTATTATACTGTATGGGGAGAAATGTATGGCGCGCCGAGGACGAGAGCTTTAGCTCCTCAAATCAACCCATGAGCGAACTCATCCAGAGGATCTCCTAGGTAACTGAGGAGGTGAGGCAAGGGACTCGCACTTCTAATAGGGAGAAAGACGTGCTCACCCAAGCACTCAGAACCAAGGAGCACCCTGGTCGCACTAGAGGAATCGGTGTTGTTCCTTGGAAACTAGCATTCCCGCAAGAATCTAATACTTACCGAAGCTGCTCGAGGGGTAGAGCGGAACATGAGGCCGAGTGTTTACACCAAAATTTGGGAGAAAGAACATGGGAACTCATAGGCTTTCAAGGTTGTGCCAATCAAGAAAGGTCGATGTCAGCCGATTCAAATACAACTCTAGAATCGGATATATTCGGGTGACGTCAGCAGATAGCAATGATGAACTACGGTTGGCACCGGGAAATTACATGTCGGACTCTACAAAAAGGAAAAAATTAGAGTCCGAGTTATCTTAAATTAGGAATGTTTTCATTTTATGCCAAAGGTTGTAACAAATCGTGCTCGGGTTGGACTCGTGTTTAGGCTCCGGGTATAAATACCAAACCCCGACTATTGAATCAATCAATCAAATACAAGTCAATTACTTTTTTCAGCTCCAGCCACCCCTTAGGAGTAGGAGTAGAGTAGATCTCGGTGAGTTCTTCAACAAGTATGGCTGTATCGATCCGGTCGACCTCTACTACTTGTTGTAAGTACCATCATGGTTTATACCTCTGTTTGTATGGCTACATCAATCCGGTCGACCCCCACTGTAGCTCTGGTATAAGCTAGTTATCGACTCTTGCCTAATTCAAGTATGGCCTGTGTGATTCTGTCTCACACCCCACTGCTTGAATTGGATCAAGGTCAAGTTATCGGCTCTATCTTAGAGTGGTAGTCTTTGGTAGATTCATTAAGTTACCGATATTGCTTATTGCTTTCACTGCTTATCTAATTACAGCAATATCACTCTGCCCGATTGAGATTGATCTGGATCAGCCTTATATCTTGTTTAACTCATCGTTTGCTAATCTAAAACTAATCTAATCTACATCTTAAGCGATGAGTTATGTTTTTATCGGTTGTTTTGCGTCAATCTTAATCGTGCATAGCGTGTGGTTAAGGCATGTTCGATCTTGAGTAGATCTATCGGTTAGCGAGAACCGTTTCATGGCCCGTCATCACAGCCTATGGGATTCTGCCTCTCACCCCACTGTTGGCACCGTGGAGTGGGGATCGTTGGTTGATAGACCTGTTCCTAAGAAGACATGACCTTAACTGTGCGTTATGCCTGAATCGGCTGTTTAGCCGATATCGAATGCTTTCATGAACAGTTCACATCACGAGATCATTGAAGTGTATTATGGCCTGCATGATTCTGCCTCATGCCCCACTGATATTAGTAATAAGTTAGGGTCGTTGAGTCTATTGTTGTTTCTACGGCCTGCATGATTCTGCCTCATGCCCCACTGGTCATGGTGATAGATGAGATCTAACATGTTCATTAGATTTATCTTTATTAAATGATTAAGTGATGTTGAATTATTTCTTTATATAAAAAGGAGTTCGGTTACTCGTAATCATTAGCTCAGTATGGACCGGTCATCATTGATATCTTATTGCCATTGATTAATATCCATTTAAATGATGTTTATCCTGAATGATAATCGATTATCTTCACATAACCCCATGAGCTCTAACTGACTTATTCTCATGAATACACTGGAATCGGCTATTTAGCCGATTTCCTTTCATATCGGCTCTCACAGTCATACATTCGGGACTGTCTGGCAACACTAGCAAGTTCCGCCCTTAATTACTAATGAATTTTCTCTCCTTGTCAATTGCAGGGTCAAATTGACTAGCACGTCTCAGGAGGATTGCGTAGGATCGACCACCCTAGCGCTGAAGCTAGGTGGATCTGCTCCATCGAGCGAACCCTTCTGGCTTGCTACGTGTGTCCTCGGCATGGGACAAAATTCTGTGTCGACACACATTTCTAGCACGCTCGGTGGGGCCCCACAATCATCATGGCGGTTCATAACAATGACAACATCCTTATGGTACATTATGAAGACCTATCTGATGAAGATAAGGATACCATCAACAAAGCTACAGAAGACTTTCATAAGAAGTGTTTGTTGTCCTACACCAAAACACGTGACAACACAATTATTTGGAAATTTCCACTACCAAGAGTTCTACTACACGGATAGACAGATACAGTCAAAGCTGAAGAAAGGCATTTCTTTATGGAAGCCATAGACAAGTCTGTTCGTGATGCTCTATCAAGCCACAATGAAGCTTTCGTTGACGCATTTCACGACGCCATGAAAGAGGCGATTTATAGAATTCCAGTTGGTCATGTTGGATTGACTTGTTATAATATTCCAGATCCGTTGACCCAAGGGACTAATCAAGTCAGTACCAGTCATCAAGAAGCAGCACCAACTGGTAATAGTGGCATCCAGACACTTCAAGGTCTATCTGAACAAACTCTGGGTACTGCTACAAATCAGATACAGTACAATCCTAGACCATCAGTACATCATGTGCAGCAACCGGCGGGGCAAAGTCAAAACCAGATGATCAATTTTGACACATCAGGCCACATACCATCATTCAGAAGATAGCACCATCCGTTTAGAGGATCCGTAGAGATATAGATCCTTATGTCTATAATCAAAGACTTCAAGCAGCAAGCTAGCAAAGGACCCAACAGATTGAGATTCCACAAGGCTATCATTATGGCACGGATTATAACACCCTCCACATGATACCAAATCTAGGATATCAAGGCATGCGGGATTTCAATCCATAGATGGGTCAACAAGTAACGAGAAATCCAAATCCGCAAGCTGACGAGTTGCTACTCAAGGTGACCGAGATGATGAAGAATCAGTTCGGTCTAAAGCCAAAAGGAATGACTTTTTTCGTACAAGCACCCATATCCAGAATGGTATGATTTGGTCGCCCTTCCTACAAATTACAAGCTCCTGGAATTCGCCAAGTTCACTAGTCAAGACGGTACAAGCACAATAGAACATGTCAGTCAGTATCTTACACAATTGGGCGAAGCATCAGTTGAGGATGCCCATCGAGTTCATTTCTTCTCCTTGTCCCTATCAGGGCCAGCCTTCACTTGGTTCTCGTCACTACTAGTTAACTCCATTGCTAATTGGGCTGACCTGGAGAAGAAGTTTCATACATATTTTTACACTGGGACTAGAGAGAAGAAAATAACCAATTTGACAACCATGAGACAGAGGACTAATGAATCGGGCACTAAATTTCTTTAGAGATTTCGAGAGACTAAGAATCTGTGTTTCTCATTGAGCTTGGTCGATGATCAACTAGCTGCTTTAGCCATACAAGGAATGTTGCCGATGTGGAAAGAGAAACTGCTGGGATAGGAATTTGACAACTTGGGTCAATTGGCTTAACGAGTGATAGCACTTAATAGCCAATTCTAGAGCATACGTAGAGATGCCCGATTCTAGAAGAGTACCTCAGTGACCGAAGCTTACGATCCATATTTAGTCGATGACAGCTATGAAGATGAAGAAGAAGAGGTTGCTATAGCTGAATGGAATTGGGGCAAGAAGACAGTGATGGTGCCAAATCCTTGGGGAAGAGGAGTTGAGGAGAGTTATGACTTTGATGTTACCAAATTGGACAAGCTCTTCGATTTCTTGCTTGAGAAGGGGCAGATCAAGTTGCCCGATGGTCATGTCATGTTGCCCCTTGATCAGTTGAAGAACAAGAAGTTCTGCAAATTCCATAACGCTACTTCTCATTCCACTAATGAATGTAGAATCTTCAGGCAGCATATACAAAGAGCTATTCAGCAAGGGAGGCTCAAATTCGATACACCTCGGAAGA
Source organism: Miscanthus floridulus (assembly GCF_019320115.1). NCBI lineage: Eukaryota > Viridiplantae > Streptophyta > Magnoliopsida > Poales > Poaceae > Miscanthus > Miscanthus floridulus. The sequence continues at coordinate 47,974,662 of NC_089597.1, forward strand.
TGAAAGTCGATGATAATCCTTTCCCAAGAGATCAGAACATGGTTGATGCTAGGTTGTTCAAAGGAAAGACCAAGGTCCTAACATCGACCAAATCAAGAGAAGCTGGGACAGTCGATCCCGAAATGCAAATATCAGCTGATGAGTACAGAGAGATTAGAAGATGTCGTGCCAAACAAAAAAGTCGATACGAGCAGAGGAAGACATTGAAAGCAGAGATGTCAAAGCCGCGGGTCACATCTCGAATTCTGTTGAATAAATGGCAGCAGCAGAAGGAAAAGGATTATCAACGTTGGTTAAAAGATTAAGCATACCAGCATCAATTAGAAGAAGAGAGGTATGAAAGGTAATAAGCTAAATTACATTGAAATTGTCCCTTCTTTAGGCATTGCTGGAATGAAGGTTTGAAGTTACCTTCCAGACATGACTGTCCAGAGTGTAGCAATCAATATTGGGAGTATAGGCAATCCTGAACCAACCACCGGTCTATCCATGCTCAAGATGCATATCATCATAACAACATGGATCGGCGCTTAAAAAATGAAAGTGTTCATGATCGGTTGGGAAAAGAGTCATTGGACAGGACTGGGCTGATCATGAAGAGGAAGGCACTAAAAGAAGATACACGTGGTAGGAAGGCCAGTGGTGCCTAGGAGATTTGACAAGAAGCCAAAAGCGGAGGGTGCAGCGCCTAAGGAATAGAGAGATGGAATAGGCTCAGGCACCCAGTAAAACTCAAGTATGGCGTACAAAGCAGATAGCTAATAAGAGGCAACCATCGGCTAATATCCAAATGGCTTTTCTGTTACCATCAGAATTCAGAGTTTTGGCAGATCAGGAAGTTTATTTAGACTTCGACGAGTCAAAGATTGAAGAGATGGTTGTCAAGTTAACAGTTGTGCAACAAGCAATATTTGATAAGCCAGTCAAGCATCGGCACTTAAAGGCTTTATATATGAAAGGTTTTGTTGATGGGAAGCCGATGAACAAGATGTTGGTGGACGGAGATGCTTTTGTCAATCTTATGTCATACACCACTTTCTGTAAGCTTGGCAAGGGACCAGGGGATTTGCTTGAGACCGACATGATGCTTAAAGACTTTGGAGGAAATACATCCAAGACCCGGGGGGCAATAAACGTCGAACTGACAATCGGGAGTAAAACTCTGCTCACCACGTTCTTTGTCATTGATGGGAAAGGATCATACAGTTTACTCCTCGGTTGTGATTGGATTCATGCGAATTGCTACATACCGTCGACCTTGCATCAGTGTTTGATTCAATGGCATGGAGATGATGTCGAACTGGTTCATGCTGATGAGTCCGTAAGAATCGCAACAGCCGATCCAATCTTTTGGGAACTAGGAGATTTCGAGTGTTTTTCTGGCAAGTCATGGGAAGGAGGCTTTATTAAGATCAGCAATGAAAGCCAACAGCCAATGCAAGCGATCGGCTCTGAGAGTTTATTTTAGTTAAAAAGGTTACAACTTCATATTGGCCATTGGAATAAAGGAAAACAAGTATTAGTTATGAGGTTTAGGCCAATGTATGAATGCTAGATAAGGTGGCGAATTCGGAGCTAATGGATTTGAAGAAGTCATGTTTCACTTGACAGGATGTTCGACCTGGGTTGATTGCTCGTTCGACTTTTGATGTGAAAGTTTCTATGGTACGTTATCCTGACACCTGGGCAACATTCGATAGCCGATTCATTCTCGGCTCTAATAGCCGGTAACAAAGGAGTATCACCTCTAGTTCAAAAAATAAAAATCTTCAAAAACAGTAAAAGCCGATACGATGTGTATCGCCTATAGAACAAAGACAAAAGAAAAAGCAGTCATACGCAAAGGTACCAAACGGCTGAAGGAGGGAAATCGAAGGATTCTCTTAATAGAAGCCATGTTTTCAGACTCAACTGGATTAAGATCAGAAGTCTAAGATTGGTTGTTTTAAATCGGCAATACATATGAATTACAACGAGACAACAGGAAAGTATGGTCATACATGCATTAACTTATGAATTACAAGTTCAAGACATCCTGGATAATTTTCAATAGTTCTAGCCGGACAACATTGACTTCTACAATCTTTTGCTCGTACTCTTTAGCTCTTCCAGGAGTGTTCTCAAGACTGCTATGAATGGCTCTGCTTCTTTTTACTTTGGCCAGCAATTCCTATTTCTTCTGTTTGACGACATCGGGGATTTGGTCCAGAGTAGACTTGCGACGGTGAATAGTAGCTTTCACACTTTCCAGTTCCTTCTCAAGTTCAGCATGTTTGATTTCTAGCTGGGAAAGCTCCAGATCGGTCCTGGAGGAGGAATTTTTTAGATCATGAATTAGTCGCATCAACTCTTTAGCCTCTTGCTTGTTGGAGCTGTCCTAGGCCATCAAAGCTTCGCGGTTGGATAGGTTTCTCTAAATCTTTTTTGCCTTCAGAGCTTGATCTTCAAAAGAAGACAAATATAACAAGACTCTGGAGAGGGTTGGAGATGGATCACCCTTTACAGCCAAGAAGACTCTCTGCATCGAGTCGGTGTCTTGGATCAGATCGGCTACGTCTTTCTCGAGTATTGGCAATATATGTCTTAGCTGCTTTCTGATCTCTTCCGACAGGGCTTCACTAGGAGAAGTAGCTGATGATTTGATTTCATCCTCATCAAAATATTCCTCAAAATTGAGAGAATGGCTCTAGGCTGGAAGATTGGATGCCTGTGTACAAGAGAAAACTTGATTAGAAGGTTTGGCTCGATTTATCGCAAAGTGAACAACAAAGAAGATATGGCGCCTTCTCTATAGCGGCCTCTGTCGGAGGGGAAGGGGCAGCTGATGATGCTCCAATAACATCTAGCTGAGTCGGCTCTAAACTTCCAGTGTTGGCATCTGCAATGATAGGGGAAATTTTCAGTTCACGATTGTCGCGATGGAAAAAAAGTATAGTTTCCTTACCATCAGGTGTGTGCCGGATTGGGGGATCGATAGTCTGAACACCGACCATAGGATTATTCCCAATATCAATTGGATCATTGCCAATAGGTGAACTACCAGATTCATGTTCTTGCACAAATGTTTCATCCAAAGATGTCTAGAATAATGAATAGCCAAATAAGAGGTGGGGATAACAATGAATCAAGAAATCAAGAAGGATGCTTCAGTAAATTTCAAAGATGGAACTTACATTTTATGTTCATTATGGGAGTATCGGTTATTTTAGCCGAGATCGGCTCCATTCGTGGATCAGCTGATGAAGGTTCAGTTGGGGCTTAATCAAATGCCTAGGATAGCAATCTGGCGCCCAAAGTGGACTGTGACGCAATGCTCGATAACTATGAAAGAACGAGATTAGAAAGTTAAACACCAATCCGAGGAAAAGGCGAATTGATTACCTAAACAACTGATGGTCTCGTTCTATGCAGTCTCTTCCCAGTAGTAGCCTTCTGAGTTACCCCTGGAGATGCCTTGCGCTTTGGGGGGGTGATGTGTCACAATTGTGGGAGCAGCAGGGGTTCTCATCAAGCTCTTCAAGGAAGGTGCGGCTGATCCCATCCTTGAAACTGGGCATGGGGGTTGGTAATCTATGGGACGCCCTCTCTTGTCCAGGCTTGGAGGGTCAAATTCGATGTCCTAAAAGGATCAATCAGAATGATTGGCAAAAGGATTCGCCAAGTAGTCTATCTGAAAAGGGAAATAAAAGATTACCTCACTACCAGAAGCAAATTCCTCATCCAGAGCTATACACAGAGGGTGGACTGGCCCATAGAAAAGATGGGAACTCCATTCTTGCCACCAGGTGTCGAAGAGGCTGGAAGAGAAACTGGCTATGACCCAGTCGTGCAAGGAAAAAGAAGGAAGGTCTGACCCCAATTGAAAGATTCTGGAAGCTTCTAGCACGTCGCTGACATCTTCCCTCGGCTTCAAGATGTTCTCAAAGAACAGGCAGGGGGGAAGTTGGCCAAGGCCGAACTGATGGGCCACAAAAGAAGGGTTGTAGAACTTGTAGGTCGGAGGATTGCCCAGGGTGGAGGAGCCTTTGACCATTTTGCCATGACCATGACGAAATTCGGCCAGAAGAACACAAGGCTTGATAAAGGTATTAAAGATCACGGCCACTATCTTGTCTGAGCAGCCAGACTCAAATCAGAACTTGAATGGAAAGATTAGTTCATCATCCTCCTTGTAAGGTAGCCAAGTCAGGATAGCTACATCAAACCCTCTGTAAAGCTTTATGAAGAAGTGGCCAACATCGAAGTCAATGGTTATGGCCAATGCAGCCTCACCATAATTCATACACTGTCAGGTTCTTCCTTCTTCACCTCTGTATTCCTCATCAAAATTGGAGGAGGGAAAACTCAGATCTCTGAGATCAGGCCTTACCGACTTATGCATGTACAGATTGAGCCACAATTGTATCAGCCACCAAGGGCCGCTGATAGTCTGTACTGGTTCATTCTTCATTAGTTGAGCAGCCACTTGGTACATCAGATGATAATCAACTCCGAGCAGATATTTTCCAAGAGGGATATCCTTACCTAATGCCAGGTGTTTTGCCATAAGTTTGTAATTATAAGTCAGGCCACAAGACGACCCACAAAAGATAAATTTCTCCAGCCACATATTCAGAAAGGCCACGTACTCTCTTTCACTAATAGATGATCCATCCTCAACATGATTTAGAATGTAACTCGCCCATCCGATACAGTCTGCTATCTTGGCCAGTCTTTTGGAACCAGCACTCAAGTACTCATAAGGTTGCATTGATCTAGTAGTTCTAAGGCCAGTCAACATGTATACATCGACTAGGGTAATGGTCATCGGACCATGGACAAAAATGAAAGCATTTAGAGCATTGGACCAAAAATAAGAAGAAGAGATCAGGAGTGAATCATTTCTCTCCATTTCAGACAACGAAAGTGTCAGACACTAGTTCAGATCATAAAGCTCCCAATCTTCACCCTTCTTCGTGGATACCCTATAAAACCAGTCTCTCCATCCCTTAGGCGCTTTAGGCCAGTTTCTGAAGGGAGTTTTGTTCCAAGAAGACAAGTCCACTACGGACCTTTTAAAAGGGATCTGGTGGGTTTCTTGGTAGATAAAATCAGATGGATCAGGGTCTCCCATCGGCCCGAGGAAGTAAGCATTAGGGACAATAGCCGATGGAATCAAGATCTCGTTCTTCATTTCCTAGAAATCGGATAAAATAAATTCAAAAGGAGCAGAAATACGGGGTAACTGCCAACACCTGGAGAACGAAAACTAGAAACATACCTCAAGAACATGATCATAGGTCGCCATCATAGCCGGAGCAAGTTTAGATCTAACAAAGATAGCTCGAATAAACGGTTTGACGAAATGGCGGATTTGCTATGGTTTGGGTCCCCGGTAATGGCGGCGTCAGCTGTTGGAATTGGCTCTAGAAAAGAGGGGAAAACAAAAAGGCTGAGTACATTGAAAGAGGCACTATTGATGTTATGTGCAGCTTAGGCCAAAAAGTCAGGAGTTATGCGTATTTCTTGGATAAGGGCGGTTGCGGCACGGTAAACCGATGAGTCAGAATTTTGGGATAAAACCATTTTATCCTAAAATTGGGGGGCATGTGTTTACACCAAAATTTGGGAGAAAGAACGTGTGAACTCGCATGCTTTCAAGGTTGTGCCAGTCAAGAAAGATCGATGTCAGCCGATTCAAATACAACTCTAGAATCAGATATATTAGGGTGACGTCAGTAGACAACAATGATGAACTACAGTTGGCACCGGGAAATTACATGTCGAACTCTACAAAAAGGGAAAAATTAGAGTCCAAGTTATCTTAAATTAGGAATGTTTTCATTTTATGCCAAAGGTTATAACAAATCGTGCTGGGGTAGGACTCGTGTTTAGGCTCCGGGTATAAATACCAAACCCCGGCTATTGAATCAATCAATCAAATACAAGTCAATTACTTTTTTGGCTCCGGCCACCCCTTAGGAGTAGGAGTAGAGTAGATCTCGACAAGTTCTTCGGCAAGTATGGCTGCATCGATCCGGTCAACCTCCATTGCTTGTTGTAAGTACCGTCATGGTTTATACCTCTGTTCGTATGGCTGCATCGATCCGGTCGACACCCACTGCGGCTCTAGTATAAGCTAGTTATCAACTCTTGCCTAATTCAAGTATGGCCTGTGTGATTCTGCCTCACACCCCACTACTTGAATTGGATCAAGGTCAAGTTATCGGCTCTATCTTAGAGTGGCAGTCTTTGGTAGATTCATTAAGTTACTGATATTGCTTATTGTTTTCATTGCTTATCTAATTACAGTAATATCACTCTGCCCGATTGAGATTGATCTGGATCGGCCTTATATCTTGTTTAACTCATCATTTGCTAATCTAAAACTGATATAATCTACATCTTAAGCGACGAGTTATGTTTTTATCAGCTATTTTGCGTCAATCTTAATCGTGCATAGCGTGCGATTAAGGCATGTTCGATCTTGAGTAGATCTATCGGTTAGCGAGAACCGTTTCATGGCCTGTCATCATGGCCTATGGGATTCTGCCTCTCACCCCACTATTGGCACTGTGGAGTGGGGATCATTGGTTGATAGACCCGTTCCTAAGAAGACATGACCTTAACTATGCGCTATGCCTGAATCGGCTGTTTAGCCGATATCGAATGCTTTCACGAACAGTTCACATCACGAGATCGTTGAAGTAGAGATAAGTTGAAAGATGTGTTAGCCCCATGATCTTGTTATTGTATTATGGCGTGCATGATTCTGCCTCATGCCCCACTGATATTAGTAATGAGTTAGGGTCATCGAGTCTATTGCTGTTTCTACGGACTGCATGATTCTGCCTCATGCCCCACTGGTCATGGTGATAGATGAGATCTAACATGTTCATTAGATTTATCTTTATTAAATGATTAAGTGATGTTGAATTGTTTCTTTATATAAAAAGGAGTTCGGTTACTCGTAATCATTGGCTCAGTATGAACCGATCATCATTGATATCTTATTGCCATTGATTAATATTCATTTAAATGATGTTTATCCTGAATGATAACCGATTCTCTTCACACGACCCCATGAGCTCTAACTGACTTATTCTCATGAATACACTGGAATCGGCTATTTAGCCGATTTCCTTTCAAATCGGCTCTCACAGCCATACATTCGGGACTGTCTGGCAACACTGGCAAGTTCCGCCCTTAATTACTGATGAACTTTCTCTCCTTGTCAATTGTAGGTTCAAATTGACTAGCATGCCTCAGGAGGATTGCGTAGGATCGACCACCCCTGCGCTGAAGCTAGGCGGATCTGCTCCATCGAGCAGACCCTTCCGGCTTGCTGCGTGTGTCCTCGGCACGGGATGAAATTCTGTGTCAACATAGAGTATTTGAGGAGACTAAAAGAGATGGAAGACAAAATGGAAGCACAGATTGAGGCGACCGTTGAAGCGCTAGTCGAGCAAATTTTGTTGTCCAAGGGGTTAGTTGTACCACAAAAACCTACTCCTAGTGCCTTTAGCCCACAGTTTAGGGGTCACAGCAGCTGCGGATCGACCCCGCTCGACGAAGAAGAGGCGAATGTGCCTCATCCGGTGGACGACATCACTGAACCCGTCAATGTCAGGTTGTACATCCATCAGGAATGGACAAAGGACAAGGTGGCACTCGGCCAGGCTTGGCCTATGGGAGACGGGACAATTAATGGTCGCCCAATTCCACTAGGGTACGCTCGCGTCACCATTGACAGAATACTTGATAAGAAGTTTAACAAGATACCCATTGAGTACCCCGTAGCGGAAGATAGGCTAAAACTTGGTCAAAACAAGGGCTCTCAAGTGGCCTGGCGCAAGCGCTTTATTAAGCTTGACCATTAATTGTCCTCTAATGATGAGGACGACTATGAGTCTTCGTCCACCCACGATGATCACTCACCATCTCCCAACAGAGATCACTCCCCTCCTCATCCGGAGCCATCACCTCTAAGAAGACAGAGGTCTCCTCTATTCCTCCTCATCCGACTCCATCTTCATCAGCCCTGAGAAAAGAGACTCCTCCTCCCCCTCCTCCTCCATCTTCATCAGCACCAGGAAAAACAGAATTCTCATCGTCATCCTCCTCCTCCTCCACCTCAGCCCAAAACAAGATCAAGGACATCCTCATAGTCGCAGAAAAAGGTCCTTGGATTCAGTCGCTAATGCTCCCAAAGTGGACCAACAGAAAAGAAAAAGGCCATTCAGTGGCAGCGTTTTTTCAATCTCTATGCCTCACTGCCTTCGTATATGTTGAAGTCCGAATTCGAAAGTCAAACACAGAATAAATACGCTACAACAAGAGATGAAAAAATACACAATAAAGATTTAAGGAACATACAGAAGTACGTCAAAGACAACCCAGAATTAACCATGGAAGAGGCCACGAACATCTATTATGATGTACAAGGGACGGGAACACCGGCAATGAAGTATCAAAGGGGCAATCTTTTGGTTTCCGATGACGAGTATAAAAATCTGACAACATATATGCGCCAGTTGCATTAATATTACATGGCTCAAGCAACAGAGACATACGACTTTGGTTTTGAGGTTATTATCCGTTCGCCACATGTTTTCCATTATCCTGAAGAAGAGAAGTTCGATGTCGAGTGGGAGTGCTTGTTCTAGCTATACCAGAAACACGATCTCGATGTTCAAATGTTGATGCTGTGGACTATGTAAGTACCCTACATGCATGATATTACAATTAACTAGTCTCTCGAGACAAATTGTTAACTTTTGAGCACTTCCCATGATTTTATGTAGGTGTATATCAAAATTTTGCATTGTAAAAAGCAAATAGGATTACATAGGCTTCTTGGACCCCTTTCGAGTCAATGAGAGGACATGTCTAGGCCTCTATGGATGTGACGTGGAAGACCTGAAATAGATATTGATTGCTGTTTTCGATGAATTCACGATGAAGAAGAAAACCCACATACTTCTAGCCTACAACTGCGAGTATGTGTTCTCGGCTTTTAATTTTATGCTTCTTTTTTCGTTAAGATTATTCGATAATTAGGATTCTATGATTGTAGCAACCATTTCATATTCATTTGTGTCAATCTTGCCAAAAATCTGATCGAGGTGTGGGACTCGAAGAAAAAACCATTTCATCATCTGGATGCACCGGTGGCAGTGCTAAATTGTAAGCAATCCTAATAACATATTATTTTCTAATCACACATACCGCTTTCTAATGTTTCTCCCTTTAATGTTGCTCAGTGTTCGAAGAAGACATATCGGTGGGACGCCGGTCCCATTCAAGGTTGTCAAAATGGAGGGGAAGTACCTTTCACAGCCGGTGGGAAACAATGAATGCGGGTTTTATGTAATGTGGGCAATGCTTCGCTACATCGGCGAGAAATCGAAAGAAGCCGATAAGTTGGTGTGTATAATCCCTATTTCATTTATGTCTGTTAATAATTCAACAAAATGATTTACTGTTCCTCTTTGGATATCATCTATTTTGAACGACAGCGCAAGAAATATAACCACCAAAGGCTGTTAGACATGGAGATCGTCGCACTACAATCGGAGCTCGCAAAGTTCATCTTAGCCGAGGTATTGGAAAAAGATGGAGTATTTTCCATTGCATAATCCATGAGGTACAAGGACCGGTATGGCCCAGAGCGGCTCGCTAGATTATTGTAAGAAGTCCGAGAAGCATTGCACAATCTGTGAAGTCCGAGAACATTTCTTTTTTGTTTTGAGGGATCGAGATCTGGATAAGAACATTTGAACTGTAACCATAACATTTGTAATGTTTAATATTGATGGACCTGTCATCTACATAGCGTATATAAAGCGAAACCTGATTCCATGAAAAAATATAAATTAAAATCAATTGTAAAACAAGAAAATGTGAATGGGCCATCACTGCTGGTTAGCAACGAACCGACAATATTGTCGTAACCATCACTGTTGGTTATCAATAAACTGACAGTGTTGGATTTCTCAACACTGCCAGCTTGAGCCATGATCCGACAGTGTTGTCTTGCTCAACACTGCCGGCTTGAGCCATGAACCGATAGTGTTTTCTTGCTCAACACTGATGGCTTGAGCCATGAACCAACAGTGTTGGATTTCTCAACACTGCCGGCTTGAGCCATGAACCAATAGTGTAGGCTTACTCAACACTGTTGGCTTGAGCCAAGAACCGACACTCTTGAAGCAACCATCACTGTCAGTTGGGACTACAAACTGGCAGTGTTGTTCAACTAGACGATGTCGGGTGGAGCCAGGAACCGACACTATTTCCTGTAGATCAGTGTCTATTTTTAAGAACCGACAGTAATGTCAACCCCACATCACTGCCGGTAGGCCACTGTCGGTTCAAAATCCAACAATGAAGGGGGTTTTTGAACCGGCAGTGATGTCCAGATCTGGGGTAGTGATCTCTAGTCTCTCACGTGCATAAGTCTCCACGCTTCCGCTGCAATCTAGCCTTCCCGTCCTGGTTCCTACGAGCACAGGAATAGGGAGAGCAGGCCTTCGAAACCGAGTTATCTCTGCGTTCATCTGCTCAGGTGAAGGACGACCATTAGGTGTTTGGGGAGCGATTACGGGACTGCTCAACCAATCGATCCATGGCTTTCTCCTCTTTATGGCGGTGGGAGATTGGCACTGCTACATTTCTACACTGCATCGAGCGGTACAACTACAACAACAAGCGCTATGTCGACTAGTGGAACCGGCTCCGGTGCCGCTGGGTATGTTGCAATTCGTCCTCTTGTATAGTGATCAAGATCTTGATGGTTAGTGTCATGTATATGTTCATGACACTTGAATCAGACGTGCACATATATGAGGCCACAAACTTGTTCTTAATCTTTTTCTGATTAAAATGATACTGAAATTGACTAAATATCTAACACACATTTTGTGCCATTCGACATTTTAGCACAAATATGAAGTAATAAATACTAGAGTTTTTCTTATATGATGAAATTCGTCACTTGCCATGTCTTCATATTATTATTCGGTAACATAACAAAATAAAAAACAACAAAGGCACACAAGTCTAGCTATGACAATTATTGTATTGATTACTTACTGCAAATATAGATGGCATAACACATATACACATTCATTGTAAATGTGAAAGTATATCATGCGAGTTGTTCATAACAAGTTCATCTACTTTTGCTCAAATTTATCATTGGAACTAAAAATGAAAGCATCAATTGATCAAGTACATATGCTCCTAGTCATGTTTATCTATATTGTTGGTCAATGCAAGTTTATCTCTATCCAGCCCTATATCAAAGTTATCGATTGATAACAAGTAACCAAATTCAGCACATATTAGACATTCAAGTTCATCATTCATGGCTGACATAGTGCTTGCCTCCTCCTCATCCTAATGTGTAGCTTTTTCCACTTGTCCCGGACAACAGCTATTTCCTACCCAACACTAACCTTCTCAGCTTCCCTAGCTCGCTATGCCATGTCTTACTCCCCCATCCTCCTATTCGTCCTCCCCTTTCCTCCTCATCCTAGACACCTCACCATTGCACCTCAATACTGACTCATTCTGCACTTTGAAGCTAGGTCCGCCTCTCCCTATCTGTAGTGAGCAGTTACCTACCTATTTATTGATGACACAAAAATTGGAAATTCTTATTCAATGACAAATTAGTAATTTCCTTAGTGATGATATTATTATGTTTGATGATGAAGCTAGCACACTGTTGTTGAAATTAAATCATGGCCTCGTGTTATTATGCTTAGTGATAATAAATGGCTAAGAAAGACTAGCGTGACTGTTTGTTGGGCCAACCTTTTTATTATGGTCAATGATGAAATTTTAATATGAAATCCCCATAGATATTTTGAAATGGACAAATTAAATTTTTTATTTTGCTCGATTATGATTAAATGTTTATTGTTGAATTGGGTGTTGCTATCACATTTAGTTGGTCCTTCTCATTTGTAGTTCTCTTTGGAACATGCTAGTGCCAAAAACATTAACATGCTAATAACTAATGGAATTCCCTTTGTTTTGTTGCATATGGTATTAGGGTTTAGAGATTTTAGTTTGTTTGCTTGGAAGATAATATGATTAGAATTACAATATTTGATGAGTAATATGTGAGAAGATAATAGAACTAGAGAGCACAATTGGTGATGGCATGGTACATCTCATTAAAACTCTATTTGGAGTACTGGAGTGCTAGGAACAAGTTCTGAGTACATTACTCCCTCTATTCCATTTTATCTGGCGCAAGTTAGAATGACACGGTCTCCTAGTTTACACTTTGACCATTCATTTGCTTTATATTATACTATTTATACTTATAAACATATAAGGGCACTCCTAATGCTAGAAATCATGTATAGTTTCTATGCATGTAGACACTATATATAGAAACTAAGTTCCCAATGGATAGTTTCTACCGAATAATCTTTTGCCCAATCGCACATCTTCTCTCTCCCCCATCTACCTATCGTATCTCTTCATGTCTTGGTCCTCGTGTAGACATGGTTTCTTATTAAGAAACCATTTCCTCCTCTCTCTCCTCAATATATCGCTTGCCACATCAGTAAAATGCTTAGGTGGCAGGATAATTAATGCGCATAGAAACTATGATAGCTTCTGTATTGTGAGTGCCCTAATCATTGGATAGTATAATTCGTTACAAATCTAATCACATAAAGTTTGTATATAATAGTTAAAAATTATTAGCCTAATTATTGATCAAAGTTTTTAAAGTTTGAATCTTGATATGCGTGTGCGCCAGATAAAATGGAACGGAGGTAGAAGTACAGAAACTAAAGTATTTCCTTTTGCCTTTGTGCTATATGGCATAAGACTAGAGTGCAGTAACTATGTTAGATTCAACATGAAGCATAAATCAGATAATGAAACTCTATCACCAATGGCAGTCATAGGTGACGGGTACATAAGATAGAACTATTACTTATGTTAGTCATTGGTGGTGGTTGACAAGGTGATCCGTCACCTATGATTGTCATTAGTGATGCATTCCAATTGTCAACCATCACTAATGTGTGTCACTAGTGATTAATGACACCACCCTCCTTATCATTGTAGTTGTTTAATTACAAGTAGAGCATATCTAACCAAGTATAAGATATATATACTCCCTCATGCAGGAATAAAATGCAAGTCTGCGAGCGCCTCTGCCACTGTTATGCAATGGTCACATCGCTATTTAATACTGCTTAACCATTGTTACACACTATTTGATCACTGCTTCTCTACTGTTCACCCCGTTGTTTATGCGCTTAGCAGTAGCCGGCTCGGCGTCAGCGCGCCTACCAGCCTAGTATTCGTCATGCAAGGGTATATCTAAGATTTAGGTCATCCATGGACATTTCATGAAAAGAGCTCTAATGGAAAGCTTCGAAGTAAAACTAGGGATGAAAACGGATCGCATACGGACGGATATCACCGATATTATATTTGTTTTCATATTTCTGTCCGGATTCGGATTCGAATACGAATAGTGTCAATTATGTCGGATAGGATATGATTGGATATCGACATCATAAATATGCGATTTGAGTATTCGGATACGGATACGGTATCGGATGTTGGATATCCGGACTCGGATACGGACAGATTTCAACCCCTCTAAACGGATTCGGTTTCGAATACGGTCGGAAAATATCCGTACCGTTTTCATCCCGAAGTAAAACCCTGAAGGATTGAAGGTCAAAGAAGCCTATCACGGGATGTGAAAGCTGAAGCTAGGGTCCTGAGTTGGTGTAGCCCTTGTCTCTTGTAATTGTACTACCTCCGTTCCTTAATAAATTAATTTTTAGAGTTGTCTTAAGCCAAACATTTTTACATTTAGTTTGACCAAATTTATAGAAAATATCACCAAAATTTATAATACCTTAAAATATATTTTTATAATATGCTCATTTGGTGTTATAAATATTTGTATTCGTTTTATAAATTCTATCAAACATAAAAAGATTTGACTTAAGACAACTCTAGAAATTGATTTATTCAGATACAGAGAGTAACTTGGAGAGAGAGAGAGAGAGCGCGCGCTTTTATCCCCAATCCATATGGTGGTGAAGCTAACGAGGGTGGTTGAGAGTGGTGTCTCCTATGATTTCTCCAGCGAGCTAGAGGTGGAGGAGGATGGTGTGAGCTCAGCCTGGGCACTTTTTGACCGAAAATCGAGAACCGAACCGAACCGAACCGAAATCTTGGTTTTTTTTATTTTCGGTTTCGGCTTCGGTTCTTTCTTTCTGTAGCTTCGGTTTTCGGCTTCAGCTTCGGTTTTAGGAGCAGGAAAACCGACGAACCGAGAAAACCGAACAGACCCCGCAGAGTCGCTCGTCCGCGCGTTCACCCCCACATCGGCACATCCCCACCCAGTCCGGCCCACATCAACATCGGCCCAAACCAGAGATGCTCCCGCACGGCCTCACCTCAGCCGGTCAGCCCCCCACCCCCACTCAGACACACTCGAGACTCGACATCCTGTGAGCCAGTGACCCCAAAACCTAATCCTATTGCGAGCTCGCGGCGGCGCGAGCGGGGGCCAAGGGTTGCGGCGGAGCGGGCAGGAGGCGGGGTCGCGAGCGTGAGGCGGCGGCGGGGTCACGGCGGCGGCGGCGTGACCGCGACCGCGAGGCGGGCTTGCGGCTTCGGCGACGGGAGCGACGAATGGCGGCCGACACAGGCGAGGGCGAGCGGTGAGCCAAGCGCGCAGCCCTCCCGCGTGTGGCGGCGCCGGCGCGACGAGCAGCTGCTGGCACAGGCTCTGCGCCAAGCCGCACCCTCGTTCTTCCCCATTCTTCCCCAATCTGGTGTTTCTCTTTGATTTTTTCCTTCTATGTGCAAAGGATCGGTTGATTCGGTTGAACTGAAAAACCGAACCAAGAAAACCGAAGCCGAACTCGTCGGTTCTTGGTTCTACAGAACACCGATCGGTTCCTGATATCTGGAAACCGAATTTCGCAGCAATAGAACAAACCGAACCGAATTGTCGGTTAAAACCGAATGCTCAGGCTGGGTGTGAGCTCTTCTTCCCTACCTTCTTCTATGTTGAGATAGAGCGAGGGCAAAGAAAAGTGGGAGAGGGATGGTGCTGCACTTAGCCCTGGGCAAATTTAATCGAGAACCGAAAACCGAACCAAAAGAATCAGAACCGGAACCGAAAAATTCGGTTCCTTATTCGGTTCCTGATGTTGAGGAACCGAAATAACCGAAGAAAATTCGGTTCCTACTCTCGGTTAACTGAATTAACCGAAAGAACCGAATTACATGAATTATACTCCACTTACTTGTATTTTGTAAGATTATGTTTGGTTTATGTGTAGTGTTTTATATTTGAACTGCTATATATTTATGTTATTATATTGCTATTGTTTTCTTATACATTATTATTATTAAAAATGAATATAGTGTTGCATAAATTTGCTTTAGAACACGTATATTTATTATTGTCTGAACAAATTCGGTTAGTTCGGTTAGAATCGGAACTGAACCGAAATAGCCAAGAACCGAAACGCTCGGTTCTATTTTTTTTTTTGGAACTAATCGGTTCCCATTCTCTTGGAACCGAACCGAGAACCGAACGCCCACCCTGAGCTGCGCTGGTGTTAAAGATAGGTTGACAGATGGGTTCGCCATAGGACAAGTGTGCCCTTGTTGCATGTTACATGTGTCGGTATGGTGTGAGAATGGTCTAATCCCTCTACTATATGTATGTAGGTGCTAAGATTGAAGAGTTGACCGAGCTAACATTAGAGAGCAGCTGCAACGTTACTTTCTGAGGATGTTAACAAGAAAGAGAAAATACTAGACATGGTGCAATATGCCGGAGCAGATAGTGCTAGCTAAAAATTGCTACTAGCTGGGGCTCTAGTTTTTACCTTGTGCGAATTAAAAAACCAATTTTATACTGTGCTTTGTTCTAATGTGTCATAAGCCGGAGAGAGAGAAAAACTAGCAGATAAGAGTGAAGGACTAGCTTTGCGTTATGATGATATAGTCCGGTAAGGCTGACGTGGCAGTGCTGGTCACGCCATCCGATGCATTGGTCCAACCACCTAGCGCTCACACGCTAGAGGTCGCATAGTTTATTTTGGGTTGAACTTTTGGAAAGCTTTTTTTGCGGAAAAAAAAACACTAACTAAACGGGTAGAGTTAGAAGTTGTTGCAGCACTTTGGATCTTGTTTTTGGCTTCCAGCTTTCTACTTTTTCAAGTGGGTGGAAATAATGAGATGTTTTATGGTTGTTTCAAAAAAAGATAAAGAGAGAAGGTATGTCACCAAATTGCTTACATCTTTTTTTTATGAAACTGCTTACAACTTTTTCACAGCACATAACTCACAGCAACTTTTTTTTACAGCTCATAGCTGAACCAAACACATCCTTTGTTTATTTCAAAATTAACCATTTGATGAATACAACGCAATGCATGAGAAGTTATAATTAGAGAAAAATGATGACAGATACGTTACGCTATGCTTAAATAAATCTGATGCCGAAAGCCACGTTGTTGAAGTCGTCCATGCCAAGATACCGCAACAGGAGTTACGCTACGCCACATTGTTGAAGTCCATGTCGGTCAGGCTGTTCGGTTGATGGTTTCTGCGACTGATGAGGCGACTGATGCTGTTAGCCCGACTGACAGTGCCCGCACGGCCGCGCCTGCTGTAATAAATTATAAAAACTAATGACAACTTTCTTAGAGTATGCTTAAAACTTGATGCCAAAAGCCATGTTGTTGAAGCCGAAGCCAATATTTGATGCCGAAAGCCATGTCGTTGAAGCTGAAGCGAAGATGCGGCAGAAGGAGATTGTGGCGGCACCCGAATATACTTGGCCAAACGGGCCGCCCGGCACGGCACTAGCATGGGCATGGCTAGGCACGGCACTATACGGCGTGACTAACATATCGTGCCGTGCCGAAGTACTGTAACAACCCAAAAATCCACACACCAAAAATCCCAACTGAATTTTTTTTTGTTTTAATCCCATGCAATGTTGAATGCCATGTGTAGGAGCCAACCCTAGGTACTGCATGTAAGTATAACCTAAGTAGTCATTTTCATAACCATATCATGACCCATGTCCTATACGCGTGTTTAAATCCCCAACACGTAAAACCTTGCATGAATAATTATTATTGTAACATGTGATTTGGATTTTCATTGCTTTATGTGATACTTGACTAACTCCTTTAATAATTAATAAACCTTCAAACAATTAATACTCAACTCAAAGGATAAAATACATAAAATAGAAAACTATAACTAATTTTGGTATAGCAAAAATACTCAATAAATCCCAAATATATGGGATGAGTCTAGGCCACCATTCTAACCCTTGGACAAGTTACATATACCATGTATAAGTGTGTGAAGCTATATGGTTCAAACTCCAAATCAATTTGAAGCAAATAAAGAAAAGAAAAACAAAAGAAAAAGAGGAATGGAAAAGAAAAGAGAGAGGGAGCAGCAGCAGCAGCCCAGGCCTGCTCGGCCTTGCGAGCCAGCCCGGCCGAGCCCGCCTGCCCTCCCACTCGCGCACGTGTCCCACAAAGCCGGCCCAGCAACAGCCTACCGCCCGCGCGCGCACAAGCCGCTGACGAGCCAGACCCGCCCGTCAGCCGTCATGCACCGCACGCTGCCGCATCAGGACAAGCTGACAAACAGGCCCCCTCTGTCAGCCGCCCAGCTACAGCGTCGTCGTCTTCCCCACGCTCCCTCCACCACGTGACCGGGAGCCGACCGCGGAGCAGGCGCGGGCCTGGGGCCACGCACATCGCATGACCCTGTCCCCCACCTTAGCGCCACGCCCACGCAACTGCCCCCGCACGCGAGAGCCGTCGGATGCGACGCACGCATCACCACCGCCCGATCGCCGTCCGCCATTGGAGCCCTTGGAGCACGGCTATAAATGCCAATGTCCGTGGACCCCGAGCCCTAGCCCTCCATTCACCTCGCCACCGCCGTGCGGTTCGCACCAACACACTAAGCCGAGGGACGAGAGGAGAAGGAGAGGCGCGGAGAAGGACGCCGCTGTCGGAGCAAAAGGGAGGAGCCGCCGGCGCGGAAGACGGCGAGTACCTCTGTCCTGGCTCGGCTCTGCTACACCGTCGACACCGCATCACCACCATCGCCTTCGAGCTCCCCGCGGTGAGCCATCTTGCTGAGACCACCTCCCTAGCCAAATGGAACGTGCACTGCCATGATCGAAACCTTGCTAAAGCTTCGAGCTTCGGCCTAGCCAGACTGCCACCAAAAGACCTCCATGATCGTCTTCTTCAGCCTTGCGGTGCTATGCTAAGCCAATTTGAGGTCAAGCCGTGGCCAACTACACCCCGCACGCATGAGCATGAGCTTACTAACGCCATGGCGACATCGGGCCATCCCTGCTCGAGCACGCACCCGAGCACTCACCCGAGCACGCACACGAGCACGCACGGGCACGCACACCGCAGCCATGAACACGGCCATGGCGAAGCCACCGTGGCCACATCACTGCGGTAGAGGTGACGCCACCACCTTGGCTGGCTCCTCCTCGCCATGGAACACGCCATGCATGCGATCGAGGTAGACGAAGGCCACCAGAGGACCTCCGTTTGACCACTCCACACCGCGGCCGGAGCGCCGCCGTAGCCGCTTCGACTCCACCGTGGCCAGGACCGCTGGGAGCGCCTGGCGCCTCCGTGTCTCGCCCGCCCTGTTCACTAGAGCCACGGGAAGCTCACGCGCCCTGCCAAGCATGCTCCCAGCCACCACATCGCCCTGCCGCCGTTGACACGCCACGATGAGCCGCCATTCACTGTGGCCAAAGCCCTAGGAAGCCCTAGCCGTTGCCCCGACCCCACCGTCGCAGTCGCCATGGCATGGGGATGCTTTTGCCCACCTAAATTGAGCACCGGCGCCATGGGTGAGGCTCGCCGAGGAGTTCACCACCGGCGGGAGCACGCCGGGGAAGAAGATGGGGATTTTCCCCTTGCCGGCCACACGTCCGTGCACTTGGTGCACGTGAACCGAACCCTGGGAAGGAGTAAGTGGACCAAGTCCTTCATAGACTGGCTCTACGGTCTATGGACCAACGCAGGCGGGTTCAGCATGAACCGCGCCTCACATGTGCCCTTGGACCACGGCCCGTTAGTGGCCCAGTAAGACGACGTGGCCGCACCAGCGCGCGCCACGTGGCAGGCCAAAGCCCAGCCTGTATCCAGGCCCAATCGGCCTAGTTTGGGCTCGGCCTGTATTGACCATTGACCGGTCAACGTTGACCGTTGGCCGGGGCCACATGTCAGTAACACCGCCATGCGGGACCCACTTGTCGGAGGATGAAACAGCCGAGATGACATCATGTTGACGTCATGATAACGTCAGCAGCTGACGTCAGCAGCTCTAGACCCAACTGTCAGTACCAGAGCCGAGATGATGACATCATGCCGATGTCATACTGATGTCAGCATGCCACGTGGACCAACAGGAGCGTGACACGTGTCAGCATGATATTAATTCAGCCTTTTCCCTTTTTCAGAAATGATTGAAACTTCAGAAATTCAAAACTAATTCATACGAACTCAGAAAAATACAAGACTAGGACCAAAATTCATCTAAAATAAAGCTCTACGCAATGAACCCATGAATGAGTGCATTTGGCTCTTTTGAATTTTCATTGCTTTTTGTGCTAATCTATAGACGTCGCTAACGCGACTATAATACGATCATTTGTAGACTCAGAGGAGAACCAGACGAACGAGGACCGAGAGTACCATGAGGAGTACGGAGACGACTACACTAAAGGTGCCACATCCCACCCAATCTCGTAGCACCTATTACGCATGGCTAATATAGAGCTGCTATTGCTTTACTTTATAATTATAATCACACTATGATAGGACTTGCATGGTAGTATGCTTACTTGATGGCCTTTACCTTGACGCAACCTTACCCCTGCTTACCCTGCTATTAGGCTAGACACACGCTTGCTGCTATATTTCATTGCTTATTACTTCTACTATGCTTGTACTACACTGATGCATGGTGGAAACTAGAGTTATCTGGACTATGGGGAGAGTGCTGCGTGTGTGACTTGGGTGTGTGGAGGGTGAGGGTTGTGTCGACCAAGTTGGAGTATACGACGAGCCTGGGGCAAGTCTTGCCGTGAGGTGCTACCTGGGCACCCCTGGAATGAATACCTGTGGTGGGTAAATGGTATATGAGGTGGCCCTAGGTGTGAACCTATGATGGGAGGAGCCCGGGGTGGAGGTGTTGTGGTGGCACGGTAAATGGAAACCCTGATGAAGACATTCTGGCTTGGTCATCCCTAAGGACTTACTAGTACTCAGATTCACCGAGAAGCCTTACGTACCACTCGCCCTATATGGTGCGGGACAACCGGACTACTTGGTAGGATATTGCCACTAATGCTAGGTTGATAGTGGACAATGCGAGGAGGTACAGGGCGTGGAGGATTTCCCCTACACCCTTCCGAGACTTCATGGAGACCTTATGGACTCGGCTCATGACTCAGTTTCAGCCACCCCAGACTAGGCTTGGGGTGTACCAGGGCTGAATGGTAGAGTGGCATTATCCTAGGCTAGCAAGCGGCCGGAATCAGCCCAGTTGACGACGGTCAGCGAGGAAGGCGGATCTTGTGGTTATGTAAAACCTCTGTAGAGTGTGTGGTTGATTGATCGATACATATGCCGACTTGTCGGCTATGGAACTTTCCTGGGTTTCGCTTAAACTAGATAGCGAGATGAGTCCTTCTCTTCTTCCCCCATGAGAGAGTGTCGGTCGTAGCCAGGGGCTACGGGCCATGAGACAGTGCCGAGAGGGAGTTGGCCTGTTGACTGAGCGATGGTATGGTGATGATATGGAGATGGTGGTATATCGATCCCAAGATTGAAACCTGGCTCTGGATAGAAAAAGGGGTGGAATGGGTGTGGAAATGGTGTTAAAACTTGACTATACTATTATATACTTGATATGCTAAAACATAGGAAACCCCAGCCTTATAGGTTCCTTTTGATTATATCCAACTTACATCCAATTTCCACAAAGCAATGCTCATAGGGTGGGAGTGGCTAGTACAAATCATACTGATAAATTTTGACACACAGGTACTGCTGAGGAGTATAGCTCCAAGGAGTTTGATGGTTGAGGGGTTCGTTCCTACGCTTGAGTTTGGTGATCTTATCTTCAAGCTGTTCTGAATGAATGCTACTTTTGATTCTGCCAATGTGGTGATGTAATAATTTATGTAATTTTGCATTATTTGTACTCTGATATTACGTTGTATGGATGTGATATTCGACTGGGATTTGGGTAATATGATCTACAACGGTCTTATTACACTTCGACTTTGTGGATTTTCCTTCACGGAAATCAGGTCGTTTTAGTTGGTATCAGAGCCATACTTGACCCTAGGACGAAACCCTCAGAAATGGACGATAGAATAGGATGAGAACAACCCTTCTTTCAGTTATATACCGACCCTGCATTTACTTTTATGCAAGGCTTATCTAATTATGGACCTGCTAACACATGTTTCCTTAAAACATGCAGACGGCAACGAACGTCGAATGGCCGCCTCTAGGACCGCTACCTCTGGACCACACCAAGCTTACCTTCAACCTATGTGAGCTTGAGGGTTTTTCACAGACCCTCTGCCGAGTTCTCGTCATGTTAGGAGTCCTTGACGAGCTTGTCAAGGTCACCTACACTGGGAAGTTAGCTCGGGAAGGAGGAATCGAAGGACCGGTTGTCACCTCAGCCAAGTTCCCTGCTAGCACTACCTTACCTCATGTCCCAACTTTCACCGAGTTAACTATAGAGGACATAGTTGAGGAGGAACTACGAGCTGCCTCACACAAGGCACTTCGCAGAGTGATGAGGGACCACTACGAGCACCTGAAGACGATAGAGTTCTGTCTACTTTCCTAGGCCCTCGACCTCAGCCTTACCCCTAGCGAGCAAAGTTTCACAGCTAGCGGAGTTATCTTTGCCGAGGAGGATAGATGCCTTCGTGTCTCGGCTATCCACCTACTAGAGTAGGACAGGTACGTATCCTAGCTTGAGCAGAGGAGATGTTAGGACCAGGCCCTTCTATGGGAGTACCAGGAGCGAGACTCGCAGGGAGCACAGGAGCGAGCTAGTCCGCTTGAGACAGTTGCCAAGCTACATGACGAGCTCAACCGTCGTGAAGAAGTCCATAGAGACGAGGTCGCTGACTTACAGGACAAAGCCGCCGACCTAGGCAACAGGAACTGCTACCTTGATAGCAAGGTCTTGGAGTTGTAGAGAGAGTTGGACGACAAGAAGGCCAAGTTCAACCGCAGAGAAGATAGAGAGAGGTCCAAGGGGATTAATATGCTGAAAATCTAATCTTATAACAAGACCATGACTCAGGAGCTAGTGGAGTTTAGGAAGAAGGCCATTCGCAACTAGAGTCACCTGATTGAGGCACTCAGGCAGAACGAGTACCTACAAGACAAGTGTGAGAGGACTTGGTAGGCTTGGCAGAAGTCTGACAAGAAGCGCCTCAGGGAGATGAAGGGTATGTGGGATCAGCTACCCAAGGAGATTCGCATCAAGACAAAGCCTAGGATAGAGGAGTTTGAGTTAGCCCCAACTTGCCTCAACCTAGACGCCTGCCCTACCCTACTTGGAGCCAAGCCTACTGAGGAGCTCGTCGAGGCCTTGAAGTACATGTCCCAACTTCACAAGTCTGACGAGGAGATCGAGATCGAGAACAGTCGTATCCCAGCTGCAGTGTACGAGTTAGAATAGATGACCCTGTGTGGTCATGAGTCATGTCAGTGGCTTCCATAAGTTGTACCCCTTATGAGATGTAATATGAGACACTATGCGTAGTACGATTCTCGCGAGTCTCCAAGTGTAGCTACTGGAGATGATGCTATGTAATAAAACCCATGTAATGAATGTTTTGGATCTTATTGCATCTTATGGATCTTATTGCTTCTTTGTAATGAGTGTTGGATAGTATAAATGTTTTTCTTTAAATCATCAAAATCATGTAATCATACTAAATTATAAGCACTTATGGCACAAGCACTAAAATTCCTATGATCCGTGATGCAGATGCCGAACCGCCGATCTACTCGCCTAATGAACCATGGACGTGCGCCTACCCCCAAACCAGTCGAACCAAACAGGGGGCGTGGTGGCAACAACCGTGGCCGTGGCCGTGGCTGTGGCCGTGGACGTGGAGGGATACCCTTCAACCTGGAGAATACCTCGCCGCTTGTTGAGGAGAACATTCCACCACCACCACCATTGAACCTGGCAGAGGTGATGGCGCAACAGACCCAGCTTCTTGTAGCTCTTGTTGACGGAGCAAACCATCACCAGGGAGGTCAGCATAATGACTTCCAGAGGAAGCTGGAGGGATTTCTGAAGCTAAGGCCACCTACCTATGATGGCACCAACCCTGACCCGCTTGTAGCCGATGACTGGCTCAAGGAGATGGAGAAGAAGCTTGACCTCACTACTTTCATCGACGATGAGTGTGTCGGAGCTGCCGCACACCAGCTCACAGGTGCAGCACGCACCTGGATGAGTTCACCGAAGCATTCACTGAGTATCACATTCCCAAGGGTATCATGGAGGCCAAAACCAAGGAGTTCCGCAACACCAAGATGGGAAAGGATAGGGTGACTGAGTACACTACTTGTTTCACCAACCTTCTATGCTATGCACCTTCCTATGTTGTGAACTCTAAGAAGGAGAAGCGGTACTATTACCGCAAGGGACTTAACCCACACATCAAGCTGAAGTTTGTCGGTATTGAGAGTAGCACGCTGCGTGCTCTAGTGGATCGCTGCATCCAGATCGAGAAGGACCATGCTGAAGCTAGAGAGGAGTACAGGGAGAGGAAGCATGAGCCTGAGGAGTCTTTCCGTGGCCGTGATTGCAAGAGGTTCCATAGAGATGCACCATCTAGGGAATGCTCTTGCCACAACAGGTATGACAACCTTGGATTGAGTAGGGGTGGTAGAGGCTACACCACCAAATACTCCCGCCCTACTCAGGATCGTTACACCTGGGACCGTTATGCTCAGGATCGCAACACTCAGGACCGTTCCAACCGTTCCCGCTCAGCGAATGAATGCCCAGCACAGAACCGCTCTGCACCAAGCACTGGAAATGGAAAGGCACCCGCGCTAACCCCTACAGGCGGTGCACCTTTCACCTGCTTCACTTGTGGCCAACCGGGTCACAAAGCCACTGAGTGCCCTCAGAACTCAGCCGCTTAGAAGTCTCAGTTCAAGGGATCTGCTACTCGTGGATGTCTCAACCATCTAGACACCGAGGAAGCACAGGCTGCCCCTAATGTTGTGTACGGTATGTTTTTAGCTAATGGCAATACTGCATCAGTTCTATTTGACTCTGGAGCAACTTGTTCATACATATCATCCAAGTTTGCATGAGAGCATGACCTGCCTGTAATCCCATGTGGAAAGCCTATCATCACCAGCTCACCTTTAGGAGACCTAAAGTGCACCCACATCTGTAAGGGAGTGAGTCTTACCATTGAGGGTCTTATCTTTGAAGCCGACCTAACCCTATTACCTTCCATGAGCCTAGATGTCATCTTAGGTATGGATTGGCTAACCATTCACCGAGGTATCATATCATGTTCACCTAGATACGTCCAAGTGACCCACCCATCAGGCCAAGTTATTAGGTGTGAACCTCAGTCAGGAAAGTCCACTTCTATCCTATGTGCCCTTAAAGCCAGTTCAGAATCACAAAAAGAGGAGAAGACAGTTCATGATGTGCCTGTGGTCAGAGACTATCCCGATGTATTCCCTGAAGAATTATCAGGTATGCCACCAGACCATGATGTGGAGTTTATCATTGATCTTTTGCCAGGAACAGGACCCATTGCCAAGAGACCCTATCGCATGTTAGTTAACGAACTAGCCGAGCTCAAGAAATAGCTTGATGAGCTCATCTCGAAGGGATATATTAGACCCTAGTGCTTCACCCTAGGGATCCCCTATTCTGTTTGTTAAGAAGGATGGCTCAATGAGAATGTGCATTGATTACCAGAACCTGAATGCAGTCACCATCAAGAACAAGTACCCTTTGCCAAGAATTGATGATCTGCTTGACCAGCTCAGAGGTGCCAAGTATTTCTCCAAGATTGATCTTAGATCTGGCTATCATCAGATGAAGATTCGAGAGAGTGACATCCCGAAGACAGCTTTCGTGACTAGGTATGGGCAGTTTGAGTTCACTGTGGTGTCCTTTAGACTCACGAATGCTCCCGCATACTTCATGAACATGACGAATAAGGTTTTCATGGATGAACTGGATAAGTTCGTGGTAGTATTCATTGATGACATCTTTGTCTATTCACCCACTGCTGAAGAACATGAACATCATCTAATAACTATGCTTGAGAAACTAGCCCAACATCAACTCTACGCAAAGTTCAGCAAATGCGAATTTTGGCTATGAAAAGTTGCCTTCCTAGGCCATGTACTATTAGTTGAAGGTGTTGCAGTTGACCTAGCCAAGATTGAAGCTGTGAAAGAGTGGGATCAACCCCATAATGTGACAGAAGTCAGAAGGATTGGCTGGATATTATCGCCGATTCATTGAGAACTTCTCCAAGATAGCCCATCCAATGACCAACCTTCTGAAGAAGACCAAGGAGTTTGAATGGACGCCTGAGTGCGAGCAAAGCTTCCAGGAATTGAAATAGAAGCTTACCACAACTCCCGTGCTAGCATTGCCTGATATCAGCAAAGATTTCGTGGTCTACTGTGATGCATCCCATCAAGGACTTGGCTGTGTATTGATGCAAGGTGGAAGAGTGATAGCTTATGCTTCTCGACAGTTGAAAGAACACGAGAACCGTTACCCTACTCATGATCTTGAGTTAGCAGCAGTTGTGCATGCTTTGAAGATTTGGAGGCACTACTTGATAGGCAACAAGTGTGATATCTACACCGATCACAAGAGCTTGAAGTACTTTTTCACTCAGGAAGATCTGAATATGAGGCAACGCCGATGGCTAGAATTGATCAAGGACTATGACCTAGAAATTCACTATCATCCAGGAAAAGCTAATGTAGTCGTAGATGCTCTCAGTCGCAAGAGTTACTATCACACTTTGATCACTGAATCCGTACCACCTAAGCTCAAGGAAGAGATTGAAGATTTCCAGCTTGAGATACTACCACATGGCTTGTTGAATGAGCTCCGCATACAGTATGATCTTCCAGATCACATTCATCAAGCTTGGAAAAATTGTGAAGAGATTGAATATCTCCGTGGTCTAATGAAACTAGGCTACAAGACCAACCACCATGAAGATGAACAAGGAACCATCTGGTGCAAGGATAGAATCTGTGTACCTTCAGATCCAGCACTATGAGAGGAAGTTCTGTTAGAAGCTCATGATTCTAAGTACTGTATTCACCCTGGAGGTTAAAGATGTATCAAGACTTGAAGAAACACTTTTGGTGGAAAGGCATGAAGACAGACATTGCGGGACATGTGGCATGATGTGACACCTGTAATAGAGTCAAGGCTAAACATCAAAGGCCTGTAGGATTGTTAAAGCCTCTTGACATTCCCGAGTGGAAATGGGAGAGCATATCCATGGATTTCATAGTTGGATTACCCCGTTCACAGAAAGGCAATGATTCCATTTGGGTGATTGTTGATCGTTTGACCAAGGTTGCTCACTTTGTACCAGTTAAGACTAAGACCGATGCTAAAAAAATTAGCAGATCTATATGTTGAGCATATTCTCAGACTGCATGGAGCTCCCTCTAGTATTGTATCTGATCGTGGTCCTCAGTTTATGTCCCGATTCTTGGAAGCCCTGCACAAGTCCATTGGAACCAAACTTGATTTTAGTACCGCTTATCACCCATAGAAAGATGGACAGACGGAATGAGTAAATCAGATCTTAGATGACATGCTTCGCGCTAGTGTACTTAATTATGGCTCTGATTGGGAGAAATGCCTACCCTATGCAGAGTTCTCTTACAACAACAGCTACCAAGCCAGCATCAAGATGTTGCCGTTCGAAGCTCTGTATGGCAGACCTTGTAAGACACCTTTGATGTGGTCCCAACCAGGAGAAAGATCGTTCTTTGACTCTGCTAAGATTCAAGATGCCGAAGAAGGAATTGCTCAAGTAAAGGAGAATTTGAGAACTACTCAAAGTCGATACAAGAGCTATGCTAACAAAAGAAGAAGAGAACTTGAGTTTAATGTGGGAGATTTTGTCTATCTTAAGGTATCCCCGCTACGTGGAACTGTCAGATTCTAGGTGAAAGGAAAGCTTGTCCCTAGATTTGTTGGCCCATACACGATTTGCAAGAGGATTGGAAAGCTCGCCTACAAACTTGAGCTACCTGAGGAATGGTGGGTGTACATCCCGTATTCCATGTCTCACAGCTACGCAAGTGTTTGAGAGTGCCCGATGAAGTGATCCCGACTGATACACTTGACATTCAGAACACTCTCGAGTATAAAGAGCATCCTATTAGAATTCTGGGTAGAGATACCAAAGAGCCCCAAAGCAAAACTATTCCTATGTGCAAGATCCAATGGAGCAATCACACTAAGAGAGAAGCAACATGGGAGAAAGAGTCTGACCTCCGGCTACAATATCATTATCTCTTCGAAGGGTACGTTATGCCTTAAATCTCGGGGACGGGATTCTGTTAAGGGGGTAGGACTGTAACAACCCAAAAATCCACACACCAAAAATCCCAACTAAAAAATTCTTGCTTTAACCCCATGCAATGTTGAGTGCCATGTGTAGGAGCCAACCCTAGGTACTGCATGTAAGTATAACCTAAGTAGTCATTTTCATAACCATATCATGACCCATGTCCTATATGCGTGTTTAAATCCCCAACACGTAAAACCTTGCATGAATAATTATTATTATAACATGTGATTTGGATTTTCATTGCTTTATGTGATACTTGACTAACTCCTTTAATAATTAATAAACCTTCAAACAATTAATACTCAACTCAAAGGATAAAATACATAAAATAGAAAACTATAACTAATTTCGGTATAGCAAAAATACTCAATAAATCCCAAATATATGGGATGAGTCTAGGCCACCATTCTAACCCTTGGACAAGTTACATATACCATGTATAAGTGTGTGAAGCTATATGGTTCAAACTCCAAATCAATTTGAAGCAAATAAAGAAAAGAAAAACAAAAGAAAAAGAGGAATGGAAAAGAAAAGAGGGAGGGAGCAGCAGCAGCCCAGGCCTGCTCGGCCTTGCGAGCTAGCTCGGCCGAGCCCGCCTGCCCTCCCACTCGCGCACGTGGCCCACAAAGCCGGCCCAGCAACACCCTACCGCCCCCGCGCGCACAAGCCGCTGACGAGCCAGACCCACCCGTCAGCCGTCATGCACCGCACGCCGCCACATTAGGACAAGCTGACAAACGGGCCCCCTCTGTCAGCCGCCCAGCTATAGCGTCATCGTCTTCCCCACGCTCCCTCCACCATGTGACCGGGAGCCGACCGTAGAGCAGGTGCG
Organism: Miscanthus floridulus; assembly: GCF_019320115.1. NCBI lineage: Eukaryota > Viridiplantae > Streptophyta > Magnoliopsida > Poales > Poaceae > Miscanthus > Miscanthus floridulus. Next base: position 48,003,203 of record NC_089597.1, read on the forward strand.
GACCCGGGGCCACACACATCGCATGACCCTGTCCCCCACCTTAGCGCCACTCCCACGCAACTGCCCCTACACGCGAGAGCAGTCAGATGCGCCGCATGCATCACCACCGCCCGATCGCCTTCCGCCATTGGAGCCCTTGGAGCTCGGCTATAAAAGCCAACGTCCGTGGACCCCGAGCCTTAGCCCTCCATTCACCTCGTTGCCACCATGCGATTCGCACCAACACACTAAGCCAAGGGACAAGAGGAGAAGGAGAGGTGCGGAGAAGGACGCCGCTGCCAGAGCAAAAGGGAGGAGCCGCCGGCGCGGAAGACGGCGAGTACCTCTATCCTGGCTCGGCTCTGCTACACCGTCGACACCGCACCACCACCATCGCCTTTGAGCTCCCCGTGGTGAGCCATCTTGCTGAGACCACCTCCCTAGCCAAATGGAACGTGCACCGCCATGATCGAAACCTTGCTGAAGCTTCGAGCTTTGGCCTAGCCAGACTGCCACCAAAAGACCTCCATGATCATCTTCTTCAGCCTTGCGGTGCTATGCTAAGCCAATTTGAGGTCAAGCCGTGGCCAACTACACCCCGCACGCACGAGCACGAGCTTACTAATGCCATGGCGACATCGGGCCGTCCCTGCTCGAGCACGCACCCGAGCATGCGCTCAAGCACGCACCCGAGCACGCGCTTGAGTACGCACCCGAGCACGCACGAGCGTGCACACCGCAGCCACGAACACGGCCGTGGCGATGCCACCGTGGCCACATCACCACGGTAGAGGTGATGCCACCACCTTGGTTGGCTCCTCCTCACCGTGGAACACGCCACGCTCGTGATCGAGGTAGACGAAGGCCACCAGAGGACCCCTGTTTGACCACACCGCGCCACGGCCGGAGCGCCGCTGCAACCGCTTTGACTCCACCATGGCCAGGACCGCTGGGAGCGCCTGGCGCCTCCGTGTCTCACCCGCCCTGTTCACTGGAGCCATGGGAAGCTCACGCGCCCCGCCAAGCACGCTCCTAGCCACCACATCGCCCTGTCGCCGTCGACACGCCACGACGAGCCGTCGTTCACCGTGGCCAGAGCCCTTGGAAGCCCTAGCCATCGCCCTGACCCCACCATCACAATCGCCATGGCATGGGGATGCTTTTGCCCACCTAAATTGAGCACCGGTGCCACGGGTGAGGCTCGCTGGGGAGTTCACCACCGGCGGGAGCACGCCGGGGAAGAAGATGGGGATTTTCCCCTCGCCGGCCACACGTCCGTGCACTTGGTGCACGTGAACCGAACCCTGGGAAGGAGTAAGTGGACCAAGTCCTTCATAGACCGACTCTGCGGTCTATGGACCAACGCAGGCGGGTTCACCATGAACCGTGCCTCACCTGCACTCGTGGACCACAGCCCATTAGTGGCCCAGTAAGACAACTTGGCCGCACCAGCGCGCGCCACGTGGCGGGCCTAAGCCCAGCCCGTATCCAGGCCCAACCGGCCCAGTTTGGGCCCGACCTGTATTGACCATTGACCGGTCAATGTTGACCGTTGGCCGGGGCCACATGTCAGTAACACCGCCACGCGGGACCCACTTGTCGGAGGATGAAACAGCCGAGATGACGTCATGCTGACGTCATGATAACGTCAGTTGCTGACGTCAGCAGCTCTGGACCCACCTGTCAGTACCAGAGTCGAGACGATGATGTCATGCTGATGTCATACTGATGTCAGCATGCCACGTGGACCAATAGGAGCGTGACACGTGTCAGCACGATATTAATTCAACCTTTTCCCTTTTTCAGAAATGATTGAAACTTCAGAAATTCATAGCTAATTCATACGAACTCAGAAAAATACAAGACCAGGACCAAAATTCATCTAAAATCAAGCTCTACGCAATGAACCCATGATTGAGTGCATTTGGCTATTTTGAATTTTCATTGCTTTTTGTGCTAATCTATAGACGTCGCTAACGCGACTATAATGCGATCGTTTGCAGACTCGGAGGAGAACCAGACGGACGAGGACCGAGAGTACCATGAGGAGTATGGAGACAACTACACTGAAGGTGCCACATCTCACCCAATCTCGTAGCACCTATTACGCATGGCTAATATAGAGCTGTTATTGCTTTACTTTATTATTATAATCACACTAACGATAGGACTTGCATGGTAGTATGCTTACTTGATGGCCTTTACCTTGACACAACCTTATCCCCGCTTACCCTGCTATTAGGCTAGACACACGCTTGCTGCTATATTTCATTGCTTATTACTTCTACTACGCTTGTACTACACTGATGCATGGTGGAAACTGGAGTTATCTGGACTATGGGGAGAGTGCTGCGTGTGTGACTTGGGTGTGTGGAGGGTGAGGGTTGTGTCAACCAAGTTGGAGTATACGACGAGCCTG